>NC_056744.1:399027493-399214993 GCF_019279795.1 Protopterus annectens
TAGGGACTCATCCTCCCTCTTCTTCTGGTGATGGGTCTTCTAAAGACAAATCTTCAGTCAGCGTGGCTGACAAACAGAAAGAGAAAGAAAAAGATAAAGAAAGGCACAGAGAGGAAAGGGAGAAGAAGGACAGGCATCGTAAGAGATCCCTAGACAGGGAGCTCTTTCTCAGTCCCCCTTCTAAGACCATGAGGCCTGTTTCTCCACAGCTCCAGTTTCCTCGTTTCTCACTGGAGCCATTGGAACATTCGGACCTGAGGCCTTTTTCCCCATTGTGCAGACCAGCCAGATCCGAATTGGTGGCCTCTTCGAGGATGACTCAGAGCCTATCGGACATGGACATGGACAGGATGATGCGGAGATTTATTCAGACCCAAATTCAGATGTGAGTCTTGCCAGGCCCCTCTCCCTCTGGAGGGGGGACCTCCATGCCTTTTTTCCGCCCCATCTCTCCTTCCCCAATCCGTGCTTCAGCTTTGGGGCTCTTAGATCCGAGGTTTTTCAGAGCTGGTAGCTGGGCGCCGACAGTTCCTCCAACCTCGACTCCAGCTGTTACCTTGAGTTCCTTGGATCCGACTTGTTCAGATCTGAGCGACTCTCGGAGCCGCGGACAGGGAGTCGGACCCGGGGAATTGGATTCCTCGGCTCCGACCTTTTCGGATCGGATCCTTTCCCTCGGACCTCAGGCTACTCTGGCTTCAGCTCCGGTCCCCGCTTTGGATCCGGGGAGGGCTTCTCCCTCAACCTTTGAAGTGGTGGAGAGGGTTCTCTCCCAGGGATTGAGACCCCAGCCCATCCCTTCGGATACCACCCAGGCCCCACTGGATTTGGCGATGACTGCCTTCATCCTGTCTCAGGGACAGCCCGTGCCAGAGGATCCCCAGGTTAATTTCCCTGAGGAAACCCCTGCGGCTCATGAATCCACTTCTGAAAGTCCCACTGAAGAGGGTCACTGTAAGCGCAAGTGCAAAAGGAGGCACCTGGACTCCCCCCGAGTCCCTCACTACAGACACTAACTTAGATGAAGGAGAAGGTTCCCCCAGGTCACCTCCCAAAGACATCTCCTTTGGAGAAATTATGGACATCCTCCACCAGAGGGGAGGGTGGTCAGCCCCAAAACCTTCTGGGGATGAGTCAGTGTTCCTGGAGGCCTTTGGCATGGGCCCATCTACTTCCTGGGTGTCCCCACTAGCGGACCCCTTGGTGGACCTCATCACCACGAGGGCATGGAAGGTGCCTGACACCATAGAGCCCATCCCCAAATGCCCTGACAAGGTTTTATCTCCCCCTTCCGACAGACAACCTTGGTCAAAAGGAGCCCCAGTTGATGTTATGTTGGTTGCAGCAGCCACAAAGAAGGAACTAGCACAGGAGAGTTCCTCCTTCCACCCTCCAGACAAGGAGTCCAGGTTGGTGGATAGGTTTGAGAAGCGCGTCTACTCCTGAGCGACCTTTTCTATCCGTGCTCTGAATTATTTGGCACATGTGATTTGGCTTCAGCGAGACCTTGCTTCAGAATTCGCTGAGTTGCCTCCAGAGTCTTTATCGCCGCAGGACAGACAGTTGTTCTCGGTGAAAATGTCTACTCTGAAGTCAGTCTCAAACACGTCAATGCAACTCCTTTCCCATGCCATGGAAGGAGCAGCTAGGGCAGCTGGGACAGGCATAGCCATGAGGCGTCATGCCTGGCTCAGGTTGTGTCAGCTCGCTGACCCTTTCAAGGCATCGTTTATCAACTCCCCCTACGACGGTTCTTCCCTTTTTGGGAAGACAGTACGTGACACATTTGTCCAGAGCGAAATGGACGTGAAGACTTTGTCTGCATTCGGAGTCCGCTTCTCTAACCATCAGCGGTCATTCTCTAGGAATCAAAGAGGGCAGAAGAAGATGTGGTTCCGAAAATCCAGGCCCCCCTGGATTTGGCGATGACTGCCTTCATCCTGTCTCAGGGACAGCCCCTGCCAGAGGATCCCCAGGTTAATTTCCCTGAGGAAACCCCTGCGGCTCATGAATCCACTTCTGAAAGTCCCACTGAAGAGGGTCACTGTAAGCGCAAGTGCAAAAGGAGGCACCTGGACTCCCCCCCGAGTCCCTCACTACAGACACTAACTTAGATGGAGAAGGTTCCCCCAGGTCACCTCCCAAAGACATCAACTTTGGAGAAATTATGGACATCCTCCGCCAGAGGGGAGGGTGGTCAGCCCCAAAACCTTCTGGGGATGAGTCAGTGTTCCTGGAGGCCTTTGGCATGGGCCCATCTACTTCTTGGGTGTCCCCACTAGCGGACCCCTTGGTGGACCTCATCACCACGAGGGCATGGAAGGAGCCTGACACCATAGAGCCCATCCCCAAATGCCCTGACAAGGTTTTATCTTCCCCTTCCGACAGACAACCTTGGTCAAAAGGAGCCCCAGTTGATGTTATGTTGTTTGCAGCAGCCACAAAGAAGGAACTAGCACAGAAGAGTTCCTCCTTCCACCCTCCAGACAAGGAGTCCAGGTTGGTGGATAGGTTTGAGAAGCGCGTCTACTCCTGAGCGACCTTTTCTATCTGTGCTCTGAATTATTTGGCACATGTGATTCGGCTTCAGCGAGACCTTGCTTCGGAATTCGCTGAGTCGCCTCCAGAGTCTTTATCGCCGCAGGACAGACAGTTGTTCTCGGTGAAAATGTCTACTCTGAAGTCAGTCTCAAACACGTCAGTGCAACTCCTTTCCCATGCCATGGAAGGAGCAGCTAGGGCAGCTGGGACAGGCATAGCCATGAGGCGTCATGCCTGGCTCAGGTTGTGTCAGTTCGCTGACCCTTTCAAGGCATCGTTTATCAACTCCCCCTACGACGGTTCTTCCCTTTTTGGGAAGACAGTATGTGACACATTTGTCCAGAGCGAAATGGACGGGAAGACTTTGTCTACATTCGGAGTCCGCTTCTCTAACCATCAGCGGTCATTCTCTAGGAATTAAAGAGGGCAGAAGAAGATGTGGTTCCGAAAATCTCAGTTTTCCCAGGATTCTCAGGACAACTATTCCCCCAGAGGCAGAGGGGGACAGGATCGACACCGACCCAGAGGTAGAGGGGGTCCCAGGAATTTCGGGTCTAGAGAACCCTTTTCTGATAGACCCGGTCAGCAGCCCTAAGGGGTTGCCTGACTGTCCTTCTCCCACAAAACACAAATACATGCGAGAGATGCAACTATACGGCCAAACTGGAGGCTGAGCTCTCTCAACATAGGACTGGCAAGACCAGACAGGAGGAGAAGGCAACCACACACAATACATACCCAGTCACACATGGTACCATCACAACTTCAAATCATACACATACTCACACAAAGACATACTCGGAGGCTCTGGTCAAAAATTTACCAAAACAGCAGAGGCCACCAAAGCAGACACCCAAACAAATACCACCTCACGACCCAACACATGCAACACATAGACCACACAGTCAGAGTGTCAAACAGTCACAGCCCTTAAGGCCAAACAAAATGCCAGACACACTTGTCATTGGTGATTCCATAGTCAGACACACTGACGTCCCGCTCACCAGACTGAGTAAGGAGAAGGTCACAGTAAGCTGCCTGTCGGGCTAGAATCCGCCACATAGCACTCAGGTCTCTCAACAGCAGGTACAGGTGCGACTCAGTCATTGTCCACGCTGGTGTCAACGACCTGAGGCGTACCTCCTTGGACTACATGAAAAGGGACGCCAAGGAGCTCTCTGATTATGTAGCCCAGGCAGGCATGACCCTGACCTTGAGCAGTATCCTACCTTCACCTAGAATGATGCCACAATACAGTGATAAGATGATCAGCTTTAATAATTGGCTTAAATTCTGGTGTCATTCAAAGGGATCCAATGTCTGTCTGCCTGGGATGACATGCTGGACAAGCCACGCTGCCGGCTTGCACCTGTCACCCTGGGCTTCCGGATATTGGCAAAGGCTCTTGCCACCCCATAGTGCCTTTTTAGGCAAGGCTCAAATTCTAAACCTACCACCCTAGAACACCAAAAGGAAAAAACTAAGGGTAATGCTGCTCAATGCCAGAAGTCTCAATCTCAAGATGCGAGGCCCTTCTCAATATGGAGAACATCGATGTCTGTGCTGTGACAGAAACCTGGTTCAAGGCTCCTGAGAGCACCCCAGCACTAACAGGTTTCACCTCATATCATGCGTTCCGGCCCCAAAATCCGGACAACACCAAGAAAGGAGGGGTGTCCATATTCATAAGGACACCCACACCTCAAGGTTGATGCATCTGAGACCATCCAGGTGCAATTAACCATAGGCAAGACTGCTCTGCAATTTGTAGCATGTTACAGGCCACCCTCTCAAACTCAGGAACCTCACATGGCCTTCCTGAAAACATTGGAGGGATAAATGTATCTCCAAACACCATCATACTAGGTGACTTCAACTACCCTAATATAGACTGGGAACACTACTCAAGCCCGAACACTCTAACCCAAAGATTCCTGGAGTTCATAAACTCAAATGCCATGGAACAACTAGTCACCATCCCCACAAGAGGTGAAAACATACTTGATCTCATCATCACGAACATGGGATCAAAATGTTCAACACCGAAGTATACCCCTCACTGGTGAGATCAGATCATAAACTAATCGCTGGAGGTCCTCATCCCGCCCCACCTGAAACAAAAAGACCACAGTGAAAAACTTCTCAAAGCCGATTTCACACTTCTAAAAACTAGTGTGGTCTCCTTTAAGGCCCCTGAGCCAGTGGTAAACATTACTCAAACCGCTGAATCACTTACAAATGCCTTCTACCAGCACCTACAGGACTGCATGGATCAGGCAATCCCAAACAAAACTAAGACTCTCTGTACCAAAGGCAAGCGTCCAGTCTGGTGGACCCCAGCCATAAACAAGCTCTACAACAAAGGAGGAAGCTACTACAAGATAGAGCAAAATCCTTGAAAGGTAAGACACCTTTGATCATTATAAGTAAAAACTAAGAGCTCTCATAAAATCATCCAAGGCAAATTTTGAGAGAAAAAAAGGACTCTAAAGACAATCATAAGGCCTTCTTTAGCTATGTTAGAAACCTAGGAGGAAACTCCCAGATATGCTCAGAATTAGTTCAAAATGATGTGAAAATTACTGAACCTACACACATTGCTAACATACTGGCTGACAGGTTCAGTGCAAACTTCTCCCCCCTCCCCAAAGGAGAGATATCTATTCCAGAGGATTGTAGCCCCAAACATCTCCAACGCCCAGGTGAGAACTGCCCTCACTAAGGCAAAACACAGCATCCATGGGACGGATGGTGTCCCCGGCTGTGTGCTTCATGAACTGAATTAAACCCACAGTTAGGACAGCTGTTTAATCTTAGCCTCACCTCAGGATTACCCAAAGGAGGCTTACGGCGACTGCATGCAAGGAAGGGGCGCGGCAGCTAATGGTCCCACTTCAGGTGCCTCCACAGACCCTGGAAATTACGCCCCATTAGCTTGACAAGCCTTATCTGCAAAGCCATGGAGAGGATCATAATGGAACTCATAAATAAAGACATAGGGAACTTGCAGACTTTGGATCCAACCCAGTTTGGCTTTGTCAAAGGCAGATCCTGCCTCTTAAACTTGGTTGACTTTTTGAGACAGTCACCAAGGCCATTGATGAGGGAAAGGCAGTCCATACAGCCTACCTCGACCTGGCAAAGGCCTTGACACAATACCCCACTCAGGTATCATCGAAAAACTCATCAGCTTGAATGTAAACCCATACATCACAAGATGGGTTGCAAACTGGCTGCGACAGAACCCACAGGGTCAGAGTTGCTGGAGCCATGTCAGACTCAAAGCCTGTCACAAGTGGTGTCCCACAGGGCTCAGTCCTGGGTCCACTCTTGTTCGGCATCTACTTTTCTGAAGTACAAGCAAACACAGGAGGGTTATGGCTGACAAAGTTTGCAGATGACTGCAACACATCTGACACAGATATCCTCCAGAAGGGCCTCACAGAAGCGGATAACTGGTGCCAGAGCCATGGCCTGAAGTTAAACGCCAAAAATGCATAGTCATACCCTTCGGGAAAAACAAGGTTACTAGCTACCATATAGGTGACAATCCACTGAGCACAGAAAAAGTCATCAGGGATCTGGGGACCCAAGTTGACAGTAGTCTTCGTTTGACACTCATGTTGCTAAAGGAGTTAGGAAAACCTTCTATATCGCCCACCTGATCATGAAGGGATTCACATCTAGATCAAGGGAGGACTTCGTCCCCCTGTACTCATCACTCATTAGACCTATGATTGAGTACAATGCCCGTTTGGAATGTATCTGACCAGACACCTGATGCAGCTTGAAAGGCCCCAAAAGTTCCTCACCAAAAGGATAAAGGGTCTCAAAAATATGTCTTATGCTGCCCGACTGAAAGAACTCCAGCTTTATTCAGTCTCATACCGCTTGCTCAGAGGTGACCTGTGCCTGACATATAAGGCCATGTCAAACCCAGATTTGATGAATATGCTTCACCTCAAAAATCTAGATCCCTCAGAACCACAAGGGCGGAGACTTAAACCTTGACACGGTTATAAATAGAGCGTGCTGGAGGGACAGATTCATCACCCAGAGACTCCCTATGCTGTGGAACAAAATCCTGGCCTTGTTCAAGAGGAATCTTGACCAATGGATGGGAGATCGCAGATATACCACAGGGATTACTTCAGTGTCACTGCTTGACAGAGGCACAGAAAAATGATAGGCATAGTTTTTATTCAACTAAAGGGGCCACATAACTATGGGCTAGGCTTATAAATGCCCTTGGGCAGATAGCCTAGTATGAACCTATGAACCTATGAACCTATGAACCTACTCTGGAGGCATTTGGGGGGGGCGATTGTCCTTACACCCAGCGGCATGGGAGTCCATTACGGCAGAGCGCTGGGTTTTACAGATAATATGCAGAGGTTACTCTATCCCATTTGTTGCCCCTCCAAATATTACAAAACACCTCCCGGATGTTCCACCCGCTCACAGGGAGGTCGCAGCTCTAGAGGTTTCAAAGCTGCTTCTCAAATGAGCCATCAAACAGGTCCCCCTCGATCAGTCTGGATTAGGCGTCTACTCAAGGTTCATTTTGGTGCCAAAAAAAGACTGGGTACCTCAGGCCCATTATGGACTTGTCAACATTAAACCTGTCGGTAGCCAAACAGAAATTCCAGATGGTCACCCTACAGTCCATTCTACCTTATCTCCGAGAGTGCGACTGGATATGCTCATTAGACCTCCAGGATGCTTACTACCACATCAAAATACACAGAAGCTCCAGGAGGTTTCTGCACTTCCAGCTGGGAGCCAGTCATTTTCAGTTCAGAGCACTACCCTTCGGTCTCACCACAGCCCCCAGGGTGTTCACCAAGGTAATGGCAGTTGTAGCGGCTCACCTGAGGCTTCAGGGTATTCAGGTTTTTCCTTAACTGGACGACTGGCTCTTCACTGCACCCAACAAGCATCACTTGTGTCTGGCCCGAGATTATTTCATTTGGTTGGCAGATCTACTGGGAATGTTCACAAATCCCATTTGCAACCAGTACAAGTTCTAGACTTCATTGGGGTACGGCTAGACACTTTGCAGATGAAGGTATTCTTAACTCCAGAAAGGATCCTACACCTCAGATGCCACATAGCTCAGATAGCGAACTCCAAGTCACCAAAGGCGAGCGAGGTTCTCCGGGCTCTGGGCTCCATGGCTGCCGCCATATTGATTCTACCTTGTGCGCGCCTTCACATGCGAGTTCTTCAATGGACTCTGGCTGTTCAATGGTCTTGGCTAGACCTGCCCATGGAATTTCCGATCATGTTCAGTCACATCTGCAGGACGTCTCTCCTTTGGTGGTTAAGTTCACCGGAGATATCAAAAGGACGGCCCTTCGCGTCATCTCCAGTCCAAACCACAGTGACCATGGACGCCTCCCAACTCGGGTGGGGGGACACTGTTTGGGAAGGACAGTCCAAGGCACGTGGTCCCAGTCAGAGACCAAGTTGCACATAAATGTTCTAGAGATGAGGGCAGTGCTTTTAGCGTTGGAAGCCTTTCACACAGTCCTCCCTCTCGGATTGATTGCAATTCAGTCAGACAATATGTCGGTTGTCTGGTATATCAACAAGCAGGGGGGAACCAGATCCTACCCCCTATGTCGCAAGGCCATGAGAGTGTGGGAATGGGCGATTTCCACCGGTCGGTTTCTGATAGCAACGCACATCCCAGGGTGCTCCAACATTTTAGCGGACAGATTGAGTCAGGCCATTCTGATGCCGTACGAGTGGTCTTTGAAACAGCTAGTAGTGGAGGTGATCTTCCTTACATGGGGTCAGCCTTGCTGCGATCTCTTTGCATCTTCTTCCAACGTGAAGTGCAGCGAGTTCTTTGCTCTGATTCCCTCACTAGGGGAAGTCTCCAGAGACGCTCTAGTCCATGCTTGGCCCCCCGGGCTTCTGTATGCTTACCCACCATTGCCACTCATTCCGAAGTTTGTTCAGAAAGCTTGCCGACTACGGTGCAAAGTGATCCTCGTTGTCCCGTTCTGGCCTCATCAGGTTTGGTTCCCATTCCTTTGGTCTCATCTCTTAGCTCCCCGTGGGTTCTGGATCCCTGCCCAGATCTAATCTCCCATCCATCGGGGGCACGTCCGCCCAGTCTGGGCAGCCTCAAGCTGACAGCCTGGTTGCTCCAGTTCCGTTAATTGCCAGGACTCCTGGTCTTTCATCTCCGGTAAAATCCATTCTGGTGGCTTCGCTTAAAGACTCCACTAGGAAACTTTATTGCAGTAAATGGAAGCGCTTTTCCATTTGGGCCTCACAGAGAAAAATAGATCCTTTTACAGCCCCTGTTCCAGTGGTGTTGGACTTCCTGTCTGGTATCTTTCAGCAAGGAGCTAGTTCCTCCACAGTGAAAGTACAATAGGCAGCCATTTCCAGTTTTCACATTGGTGAAGACAACATGGCCTTAGCCTCCTCTAGGCTGTGTAAGGCTTTTCTTAAAGGTACCTTTCTGTTGCGGCTGCCTGTCAAGGATTCAGTGCCTCCTTGGGACCTTACTTTTTTTTTACAGGCATTGGTAGTGCCTCCTTTCGAACCTGCAGCTTCGGTGGACTTGAAATTTTTGTCCTGGAAGACCGCTTTCCTAGTCGCCATTACATCTGCTAGGAGGGTTTCTGAGCTTCATGCTCTGTCTGCCGTGCCTCCGTATTTGGTCTTCAGTAAGGATAGGGTCTCCCTCCGTACTAACCCTTCCTTCTTATCTAAAGTGGCATCTGAAGCAAACATAAACCAGTCCATTAATCTGCCTGTTTTCTTTCCTAACTTCCAAAATAAAGGTGAATACAAACTCCATTTGTTAGATGTTCATAGACAGCTTCATTTTTATCTTCATAGAATGAAGTCTTTCCACAAGACTGACCGATTGTTTGTTTCCTTTTCCAAGGCATTTATGGGAAAAGCTGTTTCTAAAGTTTCATTGGCCAGATGGATCACTCTTTGTATTTCACATGCCTACAAAGCAAAAGGTTTATCTCCTCCTGGTATTGTTAAGGCTCACTCTACCAGGTCCATGGCGACTTCTGCTGCTTTTTGGTCTAGGGTGCCTTTAGATGATATTTGTGCAGCAGCGACCTGGGCCAATTCACATACCTTAATTTCCCATTACAAATTAGATCTGATTTCGAGGGATAGAGCATCCTTTGGCTTTGTGGTGTTCAGGAATATCCTTCCATAAGGGCCTCCCAGGATTGGAGTAGCTGGGGACTCTGTCCCACAGGTTGCAGATAAAATGAAGTTAACTACTTCAGATAAAGAAGTTATGTACTCGCCATAACGTTCCATCTGAGTAGTTATACTTCATTTTTCTGCAACATTCCCTCCCTCTGTCCCCCGGACCTTGTCCTATCTTTTCAGGACTGGTTTATTGGGTTGAGTTGCGTATGTATTTAGTTGCAGCAAACTCGATCTGAGGGAAGATAGGAGATGGTAAGGCATTATGGGTAAAGGGAGGAGCTCGGAGCTTGGAGCAGATGCTAGAAAAAAAGTTGCTGGCTCGGATCCGATACGGATCTGTATACCCACAGGTTGCAGAAAAATGAAGTATAACTACTCAGATGGAACGTTATGGTGAGTACATATCTTCTTTTTAGGTAAAATAAAATAAAATCCAGTATAAGGACACATACGAGCAGTATTTATTTTGTCTAGGGGAGGCTCACAATTACAAAGCATGTAACATTGTTCAGAAACCCTTAGAAGCCACCTGGCGGCTTTAAAACTGTATTTAGAAAATCAGTGCCTCAGACATTTGGCATTCGGTATGGAAGGTGGAGCAGGCCCCTCCGAGGATCCACCTAGGACAAAGGCCAAGAAACGTAGGCCTGACACCATAACTGCGCCTTAGTTGTCCAGTGAGATCCTCAAGACAAATATCAGCCCAGGATCGCTCCAGATGTTGGGTACTGCGCAGCAACCAGGAACTGAAATGGAAGCCAGTTCTGCTGATACCCAGAGTATGTCTGCTGAGGTTTTTCAACCATCAGAACCTGATGGTGAGGGGGAACCACAGCTCCTGGCTTCGGAGGGCCCTGCTACTACTTCAGCCTTGTCATCCACTATTACGACAACTCCTAGGCCCACTTCTGCTCCTTCCACTCATTTAAAAAGGAAGCAAAAGGGGAAAGACACTTCAAAAGACCCTCTCCACCCTGGGAGACCTTCTCCCAGACTCTGTTCAAGGCCTTTTAGTTTCTTCACACCTAGATCCCTCAGACAGGCCTACCAGTTGTTCCTCAGGCACTATCTGAGGAGGAGTCTTCCTCCTCAGATGAGTCCTTAACTTAATGCTTCCAGTTAGATTCCCCCAAAGATTTTGTTACCCCTGAAGAAGAAGAAGAGTCTCTTACTCCTGACTCCCCTGGAGAAGATTTCTCCTTTGGCGATACCATTTCCTTGCTTAGGCAACATTTTAAGTGGGAACTATCAGATGTTTCTGACACAAAAAAGAGATACTTTGAACTATTTCAGATAGGGCAGCCCTCACCATCTGCAGTCCCACCTTTACTTTCAGCTTTCCAGGATGCTTTTTCTGCTGCCTCACAAAGCCCAGAATCACAGCCTCCTGCTTCTAAGAGACCAGACAGATTCTACAAAGAGTTTGCCAAGGAGCAGTACCTTTTCAAAAACCCTCCAACAGGTCCTGCAGTCGTTGCAGTGTCACCTGATAAGTCCTCTAGGCAACTACCTTCCTCTTCCCTTTTCCCAACAGATAAAGATAGTAAATTTATGGACAGATTAGGGAAGAAAGTACATACTTCTTCCACTTTGGCCATTAGGGCTATTAAATATCAGACCCATGTGGCCAAGTTTGCTTTAGATTCCCTGACCAAGGCCTCTAATCTTCTGTCAGAGGTTCTAGAATCTCCTGTTAAGGCTCAATTAAGTACGCTCCTGTCCACAATCTCTCAAGTGACCAGACATTCCATTAAGTGCAGCTATGACATTGTAGAAGCCTCTTCTACATTTGCTGCTTCTGGCTCTGTGTTAAGCAGGTTTTCATGGTTGAGACTTCAGCCCTTGCCTTTGGATGTCCAAGCTAAGTTGTTGGATGCACCCTTGGAGAACAAAGCCCTCTTTGGAGCTGCCTCTGCAGAGCTACTTAAGTCTCTACAGGAAAAAGGTAAAGACTTACAAAATTTAAAACATTTATTAGTCTCACCTGTCCCCATAGAAATGACCCCCAAAGACCTAGTTTTGTCAAGAGGCAGTCCTCTCATCCCTCTACAACTCAGTCCAGGAGACGGAGGCATACCAGAAAACAATCTGCCCCCAGGTCTTCAAACACCTCCGCTCCGTCATCCGTTCGGAGGCAGCCAGACCAAGACAGAGCTCCTCCACTGTGACTCATCTCTTAACCAGTTCCACCCCACCATCCCTACGTCTAACCCTCTCCCTACCCTCCTGGCAGAAAATCACCTCAAACAAGTGGGTGCTTTCCATCATGGAGAGAGGGGATACTTTATGACTTGGTGGGCTACTCCAACCTTCCAAGGAATACCTCAAGCCCCTCACAATCAGCTGCCACTCTTTCCCTCTATCCTGAGCCAACTTCTATCTCAGGAGACTGTAAAAAAGTACAGAGGATCAGTTAGCCAAGGGATTTTATTCAAGGATGTTTTTGGTCCCCAATAAAATTGGCCCCTGGAGACCCATCCTTGACTTATCCCACTTCAATCTCTTCCTCCAAGTGCCCACTTCAAAATGCTCACATTGCAGCACCTCCCTCCCCTCATACCTCATCAAGCATTCATGGCCTCCCTGGATCTGAAGGATGCTTACCTACATATCTCCATCTTCCCACCTTACAGAAAATATTTACGTTTCTCAGTGGGTTCATCACATTTTCAGTTCTTTGCCTTACCCTTTGGCCTCTCCACAGCGCCAAGAGAATTCACAAAGTGCCTAGCTCCAGCCATTGCACACCGCAGACTGCAGGGCAAACAAATTTATCCCTGCTTGGATGATCTTCTTATTCTGCACCAGGATCTGCTAACCCTGTCCCAACACTTGGACATGGTTTGCAAGTTTCTACAGAGTCTAGGCTACACAGTGAATTGCCTAATGTCTCTAATGACTCCTTCCCAAGACCTTGTCTTCTTGGGGTGCAGGATAAGGACAGACATGATGTCAGTCTTTGTCCCTCTACAGAAAGTGGAATTTCTTTCTCTGTTCTTCCACTCCCTGCTACCTCTAACTACCATCTCAGCCATGGAATTTCTCAGGATACTAGGGTACATGGCCTCCTTAATTCCCATGATCCCTCTAGCCAGGATGCACATGAGGAAGTTTCAGTGGGTCTTGAGAAACTCTTGGAGCCAACACTCTCATCCCTTGGAAACAAAACTTTCTCTTCTTCCCTGTTTAAAAAGGGAACTCTCCTGGTCGATTGCCACCATTACCCTCAATCAAGGGGTACCCTTGCAGATTCCTCCACCCAAACAGCATCTATACACAGACGAGTCAGATTTAGGTTTGGGAGCCATCCTATACCATGCCAACAGCCAGCACAAAGTCCAGGGGAGTGGACCATTCAAGAAAGGAAGGACCACATCAACCTAAAAGAGTTAAAAGGCCCTATCCTTGGCTATGTAGACCTTTTAAGACATCCTTCTGCCAGGCACCCTGAAGGTCATCACAGACAGTATGACAGTCCTGTGGTACATAAACAAAACAAGGAGGAACAAAGTCTTACCCCCCTGCAGTCTGGCTATACAGATATGGTCCCTGGCAACAGCAGTTCAGATTCACTTGTAGGCAGTTTACATTTCATCAGACGAAAATGGGATGGCAGACACCCTGAGCAGAACCTTAACACCCTCCCATGAATGGATGCTTTACAGGCAGGTATTTCAGGATCTAGCTCACAGGTGGGGTATTCCTCAGGCAGATCTGTTTGCCTCCCCCCAGAACAAACAGATGCCTCTCTTCTGCACAAGGCTCCCCCATCCACAAGCATGGAGGGTGGACGCCGTCTCCTTTTCATGGGAGGGAATGTTCCTTTATGCCTTCCCTCCATTTCCTCTGATTTACAATGTCCTCCTGAAAATACAGAAGGACAAACCAAAAATCATGCTGGTGACTCCCTTTTGGCCAAGACAGCATTGGTTTCCCCTAGTCTTTTAGCCCAGGGCAATCACCACAGGTTACCTCACCCCTTCGACCTACTCACATTCACCTCCACCTACTCAATCTCAAACTGACACTGTGGGTGATAAGAGTTCTGATCCCCTTTAGGCACCTATACTTAGAGGACATACTCAATGACCTGCAGGAGGCCAGGAAACCAAGTAGCAGGGGAAACTACTTATTAAAGTGGAAAAGATTCTTCCACTGGTGCCTTAAGAAAAAACAGGACCCATTTCTAGTTTCTGTTCCACTGGTCCTTTCCTACATGTGTGAATTACTTCATTCGGGCCTGACCTACTCATCAGTAAAAGTACACCTCTCTGCTATTTCTGCTTGCCTTCCCTTGACTCCACCTCTAGCTTCCAGGTTGGAAGTCAAGTTGTTTTTGAAAGGGGTTCTTCACATAAGACCTCCTCGTAAGTCTATGCCTCCTCCTTGAGACCTTAACTTTGTGCTGGAAAAGCTTACATTAGCACCTTTTGAACCAGCCCACTAGTCCTACCTTAAATTCTGTACATGAAAACTGCTTTGCTACTGGGCCTTAGTTCTGCCAGGAGGGTCTCTGAGATCCCAGCCCTTATGGCTTTCTCCTCTCTATCTTATTTTTCATAAATATAGGGTTTGTATCAGAACTAACCCTTCATTCATGCCAAAAGTAGTTAATGAAATTTCCTTAAACCAGACCATTAATCTACCTGTCTTTTACCCTCAGCCACAGAACTCCTCAGAAAGGGCTTTGCATTCCCTGGATGTTCATCAGCAACTGAGGTTCAACTTAGATAAGACAAAACCCGTCAGACAGTCCGACCAGCTTTTTGTCTCCTTCCATCCTAGAACTCTTGGCAAGGCAGTGTGTAAACCCACAATTGCCTCTTGGATTTCTAAGGCAATAGCCTTTTGCTATTCCTTTCATGTTAAGCAACTTGAGTTCACCTGTCAAGGCCCATTCCACCAGAGCAGCTTCCTCCTCAGCAGCCTTCTTTAAGGGTGTTGATTACGCTTCTATCCTAGAGGCTGCAACTTGGTCTTCTGTACATACCTTTACTGCATCTATATTACATAATCAAACTTTTAAAAGTGCGAACGTCATATGGTCAACACCATATGATCGAACTTTTAAATGTTTGAAAAAAAAAAAAGAAAAAGAAAAAACCTACCTGAACGGTTTAAGCAGGGGGGCAAGCCTGCACCCCCCCATGTGAGGGGGCTGCGCCCCCCCCAACCCTCCGCTCTTTAAATATACCAACTCCAAGATCGCACTACAGTGCAGAAAGGGAAGTCTTCCCATTCCGCACTGTATGGAGATCGCCATTGAAACGTTCAAATGTTTAAAAGTTCGATCATATGGTGTCGACCATATGACCTTCAAACTTTTAAAAGTTCGACAACGTGATATAGACCCCCTTTACCAAGCATTACAAATTGGATCTGATCTCCAGGGCTGGAGCAGGGTTTGCTAGGTCAGTCCTGCAGGGTCTCATTGACTCTGCTCCCCTACCTACCTCCCATGCAACTTCCTAGAAAGCTGTGGTACTCTTCCTAAGGTTATGAATACTGCAACATGAGAATAGAAGGACATAGAATAGTTGTGTAAGAACTCACCATAACCATAGATGTCCTTCTCTTCCATGTTGCAGTATTTAGTCCCACTCACCTCTCCTCTTTTTTTTCTTGGACATATTTATAGCACTGTTTTGGTGTGCCTGGGGAAATTAGCCTTTGGTTCTTTCCTCCTGTTCCTGGTGTCACTGTCTCTCTGTACTGCAGCCATTTTCTGAGATGGGTATGTGCAGACATCACAGATATAGTCAATGTCAGTTTATGGCTCCTGCATGCAACGTCGCACATACCCTGGCTTCCGAAAACTTTGGTATACTGGCCGGATGTCTGATACTGCAGGCAGCAGCTCCCTGAGGTTATGAATACTGCAACATGGAAGAGAAGGACATCTATGGTTATGGTAAGTTCTTACACAACTATTCTATTAATAGTTATGTACTTACCATAACTTGGTATCTGTGTTATCTGCAGTCACCGTTCATCATGATCTCACCCTCCTTCCCCCCTTCCTGATGGATTGGCAGGATGTTAGCTGGACCTCTTCTGGTGGCAGGTCTACTCTGTCTTCTTTCTCCAGGGCAAACTCGATCTGAGGGGTTAGAGATCAGCAGAGCATTATGGGAGGGGGGCAGCTTGAGCTAAGCTGTTGTCTATATGTTGCCGGCTTGGATCCAATGTCAGATCCTGACCCCTATGTGATGAATGGTGACTACAGATAACACAGATACCAAGTTATGGTAAGTACTTTATTATTATTCTATGGAAAGATCTGTGTCCAAAATCCCATTCTTTCCTTATGTCTTGAATTGCTCCCCTGCTTCACCATCATCATTCCTTTCCCCTTTGAATTATAGCTTTCTGCTTGTGTTATGTATCAGAGCCTTAACCGTGTAGCTGTAAAATATCCCTTCAACTCTTTATTAATTACTATCCACAACTTCTCCTCTACTTGATAAAAATATGCTTGACCTGTGTATAAAACTAAAGGGATTAAACACATTTTCATATTTACTATCCTAATCCATAAAACACAGCTTCCAGTTTCTCAGTTTTTGTATTATCTTTTGTTTAGTCTCTTCTCACATATCTTTGGTGGCTATAACAGAATCCTTTTTAATCCATACTCCTAAATACTTAATTTTATTCTGTTCCCATAAATATGGGTATTGCAGAACCAATTAATATGTGGGTACATAGTTTATAGGTATAGCCTTTGTTTTATTTTCATCAATTTTATATCCTGAAAAAAAAAAACTGTCTCAGAATGTTCCACGGCACTGAAATGTCCTTTTCTGTTTCCATTAGCTACG
Organism: Protopterus annectens; assembly: GCF_019279795.1. Classification (NCBI taxonomy): domain Eukaryota; kingdom Metazoa; phylum Chordata; order Ceratodontiformes; family Protopteridae; genus Protopterus; species Protopterus annectens. The sequence continues at coordinate 399,044,056 of NC_056744.1, forward strand.
AAATAATATAATCTGCAATTAAAACCAACTTTTCTTGAACATCATACTAATTATATCCTTGAATTTGTGAGTCTCTTATTTTCTTTGCCAATGGTTTTAAGTATAACTGCAAATAACAAAGGAGAAACAGGAGACTCTTACCTGGTCCTGTGTTCAGACACAACTTATCAGAAAGCAACACTCCCACTTTGATTTTTGCTACCGATCCCCCATACATCCTTCTAATTAACCTAATTATTGTATCAGGAAATGTAAATGCTCCCATTGCCCTATTGATAAAATCCCAGTTTACTCTGTTGAATGTTTTCTGTTTATAAAAGACCCATCAATAACAGTGGTATTTTCGTACATTCTGTTTATTTTTTATTTTACATTTGTTAACCGGGACAGTCCGACTGGACCAGGCCCATTTACAGCAGAGGCCCGGGGAGAAAAGCTCCGCATATATTAACAGAAATACTAGAATTTAATACATAGTAGTAAAAAACTGATACTAACACATTATAACAGCAAAAATCCAGCTAAAAAGACAGAAATATAAAACTCAGCAGTTGAACAGACTAAATACGTTTAACGCTGAGAGTCATGACATACATCATGTTAAAATGAAGTACCTATATTAAAGGGATAAACAACTGTAGCATTTACAGTAGTCAGATAATAAGCCTTTCAACTTTCCACAGAGCTTAAGCAGTGTTTTTAGGTTATGCATGGGAAAAGCCAGGTGCTTACGAGATGTGATTTTAAAGAGTTTTTAAAGTGTGAGGTGGTGGGGATAGAGGTCAGTAATGGGGGGGGGGGGGGGTATTCCAATTTTTAGCAACAGTGTGTGAGAATAGTGCTTTTCCAGCAGTGTTATTAGTCCTAGAGATGCATAGAAGTGATTTGTCACTAGAACGGAGTGTGCAATTTGTTGCATAGTAGGTAAGTAATTGACTTAGTGATGGGGGTTTTATCAGGATACTTCATAATGTTATAGGCAGTAACCAGTTGGTGGTAGTTTAGTAGCTGAGGAAATTCTAACCATTTTATGTCCCTTAGAGTTAGACAATGATGGGATCTGAAGGTGTTGTTGTTAGCAAATTTGACAATATTATTATAGCATGACTCAAGTTTATCAAGGTCAAGCTTTCTGATATAGGTAAGAATTGGTGCTGCATACATTAGTGTGGACAAAAGGTGAGTTTGAGCTAGGGTGATCCGTGCTTGATCTGAAAGGAAGTTTTTGTGTCTGTATAATGAGCCCATTTTTTGTGACCCTTTTTGATGGTTTGAGAGATATGGACATCAAAGAGTAGGTTTTTGTCAATCTCAACACCGAGGAGTTTGGTATGGGCAGAAGGAGAAATGATAGTACCATTTTAGGAAGTAATAGAAAAGGAAAGAGGAGCAGACTTTGATTTATTGGGGGTAAATAAAAGCAATTTATCTTTATTAGGGTTAAGGATGAGTTGCATATTTGTGATCCAACTTTCCACAGACTTAAAGGATTCTTGGGTCTAGTGTTACAGAATAAAAAGAGAGGGGGCTGAGCAGATTAAAGTCAAATCATCTGCATACTGTATGAGTGTGGCATGCTGGGTGGAGGTATGTAGATTGTTAGTGTAGATAGAATAGAGAAGTGGGCCCAGTACTGAGCCTTGTGCTACACCTATGAAAGTTGAAAGTAGAGGAGATAATGCTCCCTTTCATTGGACAGATTGTTGCCTATCAACTAGATAGTTCCTGAACCAGGCAATAGTAGAAGGAGCAAAGGATAGGGACGCTAGTGAATCTAATAGTAGGGAGTGTGAGACCATGTCAAATGCTTTGGATTGATCCAAAAATAAAGTAGATGCATAGTTATAGTCGTTTCTGTGTTGATTTACTAGATTGGTAAATGACAGAAGAGCAGTAGTTCTACTGTGGTGTGACCAGAACCCGTGTTGTGTGGTGGAGAGGAGTTTGTGTGTGTTCAGGAAATAAGTGACTTGAGAGTGAATACACTTCTCTAGCAGCTTGGAGAGGGGAGACAGAATAGTTATAGGACGGTAATTAGAGAAATCATAGGAATTACCACCTTTATGAAGAGGGATAATGTAAGACACTTTCCACAATTGAGGGATGTAAGATTCTTTTATGGAGCGGTTTATGAGGATAGAAACGGGATAGGATAATGATTCTGCAGCTAGTTTTAAGAAGTTGGCAGGTAGATTATCAGCTGCAAGGGTGGTAGATTTTAATTTCAAAAGTAGTTTTTTAATATTGGAGGTGGGAACAGGTGAGAGAGTAAGGGGGGATGTTATCTAGACACTTGGCTGGGATATATGAAGGGTTGTTTTTGGACAATTGGCTGGATAGTGCCATTATGGATTCTGCAAAGTGGTGATTAAATTGAGAGGCTATGTCCATGTTGTCATTGGTGGATTGGGAACTGGAGTAGTAGTTTTGCCTGATTTAATTGGGGAGTTGATAGCTTGCCAAAACTTTTGAGGATTTTTGAGTGTTTTGTTTGTACAGTAAGAAAGTAGTTCTGTTTATCAAGTTTAGTTTGTATTTTGGCATGATTCCTAAGCTGTTGGTAGTGTTGTTTGGCTTGGATGGTATTATCCCTCTTCCAAATTTTCCAGGCCTTATCTCTGGACTTCAGTATGGCTTTTGTGTCCCTACTTAGCCATGGTGCATAATTAGTCTTAACTCTAATTTTCCTGATAGGGGCGACTCTATTAAGGACATCAATGAAGGTGCTATTAAAGTAGTCAACTGCCTGGTCTAAACCAAGGGAAAGTAGTGGCTTCCAGTTACTTTGTTTTAGAATAGTGTTTAGATCCTGGGGGTTTAGGTTGCTGTCATTACGGATTTGTCTATAAGTTGTGGGCTTAGGTATGTTTGTACGACTGCATAGCAGGGATGTAGGGAGGTGGTCACTAATACTAGCTGGTAAACAGCCTGTCTGGTAGTTTTGCTGAGGGCTATTGACTAGTGTCCAATCAAGGATGGATTCTTTTTGGGATTTTTTGTCTACCCTAGTGGGTTTCTGAATAAGCTGAGATAACCCATAGAGATTTATGTGGTTAGTGGGGCTATTAGAACTGCAGGCCAACCAGTCAGTATTCAGATTGCCTAGTAGGATTGTTTCATGCGGGAGATTATTTGTAGTCCATTGTAGGATTTCCTCAGTTATAGGAGAGTTATTTCCTGGAGAGATGTAACCACAAAGAATGTTAATTTTTTTGTTTTGTTAATATACAGGACAGAAGCAAGGGTTTCAGCATTATTAAATTTAGTTGCAGGGGTACCTCATTGGCCCATATCTATCAATTTTTGCATCACTTTTGCATTCTTGTAGTCATTATAGGCATAAACACTTTATAATCATGGTTTTAAATTGAAATGAGCCTAAATAAATGTGGGTCAAATTGGTGATTACTGTCTTTAGGTATTACAGTCACCACAGCTTTTTTCCCAGATGTTGGTGCCCCCCTTTTTTCCTAGCTTCCATACTTTCACCAGAATTCCATCTGTTCCTGCAGATTTTAATGCAGATTGGTTATACATCACCATTTTTGTCTTATCTTAATTGTTTGTTGTTGAGCCTTGTCTGCCTCTAACCTTGGCATATTTAAGTCTTCCATAAATATGTCCATTTTTACTTTTCCTTGATTTCCCCACTTGTCGGCTTTATATAGATTTTCATAAAATTTATGAAATATCTCTAATATCGCTACAGGATTGCTGGTTATTTTTCTTGTTATAGGCTCCTGAAGTTTGGCAACAACCCTTTTTACTTTTTGCTCCCTAAGTCATTGTACTCAAGAGTTATTATCAAGAAACAGTTGCTTAACAGCAGTCTTTCTAAACACATTCATATTATCCAAGTACTCCCTTATTTTTCTCTTTAGCACTCTGCAGTTGTGCCTCTACTTGTTCTGTGAGATTCCCCTTATGTTGTAGTAATTCAATCTTTGTCAGCCCCTCTAAATCATTCATATTACTTCTTAACCAGATGTCTTTTTCTTTTATTTGAACCCTAGTTTTAAACTCCACTTTTATTTTATCCCACTCACTAGCTATAACTTCTGGAGTACTTTCTGTCTTCAGTAATAATTTTAAACTCCACTTTTATTTTATCCCACTCACTAGCTATAACTTCTGGAGTACTTTCTATCTTCAGTAATAACTCCTGGATACTTTCCACTACTTATTACTTAAATTCATCTCTTTGCAGCAAGTAGGTGGGGAAGCGCCAGTGTCTAATTTTTACTTCATTACCCTGCATATTTATCTTAGTAGTTATTATTGCATGATCTGAAATAGTTATTGGATATGTGTCAAAGTTGTCAATTAAATGCACATGTTCCTATGAAATATAATTTCTGTCTAGCCTAATCCAGTTATTGTACCTTGGCGAGTAATATGCCTCATTAATAATCTTGAGAGTTCTAATTGCTGTATGCATACTGTTGTTTGTCATTCGGCTTTTCCCGGTTAGGGGTCGCCACAGCGGAACTCCGGTCTGCTAATGATTGGCAGTAGGTTTTTACAGTGCCGAGTTGCCAGCTCGATGCCCAACCTTCAACGAAGGCACGCCCATTCACGCATGTTTTTCGGAACGCCACTCGACCACAAGGAGGACATGCAGACTCCACACAGAAGGCACTCCCGCACTCCAGCTGAGAATCAAATGGGAGAACCTATATAAAATATGTACTAAGTGAAGTAACTGTTTGTGAACTCTGTACAGTATAAACATTTGTTGTAAATCTTGCTCTAATTGTTGTATGCTTTGTGCTTAGTTTGTGGCTGAAAAGAGTCCTTGGACCAGCATAGTTTAGAGGTTCTCCGGTTCAATTCTCAGATGGAGTGCCTTTTGTTCAGAGTCTGCATGTCCTCCCTGCATTTGTGTGGGTTTCCTCTGGGTGCTCCAGTTTCCTCCCATGTTACAAAAACATGCGTCTGGAGCATTTCTCCCTGGGCCTCCGCTGAAAAATGGCTTTGTTCCAAGTTGGACTTTCCCAGTTAACAAATGTTAAATAAATAAATACATGTATGAGTTATCTATTATTATACAACGATTGGCCATTAACATTCAAAAACGAGCATTTATTTATTTATTATTATTATTTATTATTATGATTTAATATTAACATATTTTGTTAAACTATATTTTGGAAAAATGTGTTTCATTATTGATATGTTTTATAATGATGTAATAGTAACATATTTTGTTTAACTGTATATTGGAAAATGTGATTTATTATTGTTATATTTTTATTATGATGCAATATTATCATATTTGTTAAACTGTTTGTTTGCCCTATGGTTTACTTTTTACTGGCATGCTGTTACCATACTGACTGTTCTGTCACTTAATGTTGTGTTGCACTTGATATACATTAATATGTATTTGGATGAATAAATATGATGTTCGATTCTGTTAATACTAGCATTGGTTTGGTTATTACTAACTGTAACTTATTGCTATACCTCATTTACCACAGCACATAAAGGTAGGCTAGGCTGGTTCCGGCTAATCCACTTACCTTGCCTCAACCGGCCATGGTATGATTGTTCAGCTCACTGTAAATCAAGCATATACCAATGGAAAAAAGTCCAGTCATCCAGACTTTCTTCTGTTAATATATGCCACTGAAACTCTACTTTTTTATCTAAAAAAAAAATCAACTTCCAAAAACCAGAGACTTCAAAAGAACAAGGCAGATGGGACAGAGAAAAATTCAAGTATAATCAGGTACATTATGCAAAACTAGAGAAAAGTACCTGATTATCCTTATATTTTCTCTGTTTCATCTCTCCTGCATGCTGAAAGTCTGCAGATTTCATTTTTTTAATTAAAAAATTTAAAATTAAAATTAAAAAAAAAAAAGCAACGTGGGTATTCCTTTCCCTGTTCCTTCCTTTATACAGCACTGATGTACTGCGTAAGCATGAGAACATAAGTCCCATACTCATGCACAGTACATCAAGAAAGCCCCAGGATACTGGGAGAAAATGGAGGGTGGTCTAATGGTTAAAGTGTTTGCCTTACAAACACAAGGTGCAGGGTTTGAGTCTCACAAGGGATAATTGCCTAGGCTTAAAATGGCTCGCAAGGGCAGTTAGTCTAGTACTAATCTATGAACCATAGTAACAAATAAATAAAGCACGGTGCTGTTATACAACACATTATTTAAAAAGGAAAGTAATTTTCTTCTTAAATAATGTCATTGTATAACAGCAATGCTGATTTACTGAGAGTTGGCTTTGTTTGGTCACTCGGGCTTTGCCCTAATGACCAAACCACACCGACCATGGGTAAATCCAGCATTACCCGCACCCAGCAGTGGGTTATTGCTATAATATTTGACAGTCACAGTCCATCAACTTTTTATAGGTTCATAGGTAGGTAGGTACTATTAGCCCTAGGGCCTATATAAGCCTAGCCAAAAAGGTACCCTGGCTTTCGTCACCCAAGAAAATTATTTTCCTGTGCCCCTGTCGAGCAGAGCCACAGGAGTGATCCCCGGGGTGAATTTCCTATTTCCCATCCAATCATCAAGATTTTTCTTGAAGAGTGCTAATGAGGAGCTCTGTTTGACATAGATAGGTAGTCTGTTCCAGAGTATGGGAAGTCTCTGGGACAGGAATGTATCCCTCTAGCATGTTCTGTTTATTGTGGTGACAGGGTTTAGGTCCCTAGAGTGTGTAGCTCGGAGGGATTGGGATTTCGTTAAGTGGAGCATGTCCAACAGCTCTGGGTTTGACATTGCTTTGTATGTTAGGCAGAGATCGCCTCTGAGTAGGCAATATGCGACGGAGTAAAGCTGGAGTTTTTTGAGACAGTCTGCATAGGGCATCTGTTTGAGGCCAGTAATCCTCTTTGTGAGGTATTTCTGTGGCCTTTCCAGTTGTTGTAGATGTCTTGTGAGGTACATACCAAAAGGGGCATTGTACTCTATAATGGGTCTAATGAGTGATGAGAAGAGGGGAACAATGACCTCTTTTTTTTCTGGATGAGAAACCTTTTGTGATGATGTGAACCACGTAGAAGGATTTCCTGACCACTGTGACGATGTGATTATCAAAGGAGAGACTACTGTCCACCTGTGTCCCAAGGTCTCTTATCACACTTTCGGCGTTAAGTAGACTACCACTTATGTGGCAGTTCATGGGTACAGAGTTTTTACCAAAGGTGATGACAATACACTTTTTGGCACTGAGCTTCAGGCCATGGCTTTGACACCAGGCATCTGCCTCAGTGAGGCCCTTTTGTAGTATGTCCACATCGTTAGGAGTTTCGATTATGGCTCCTAGTCTGCAGTCATCTGTAAACTTTGTTAGCCAAAGACCTTCTGTGTTAGCCTGTACTTCAGAGAAGTAGATACCAAACAGGAGAGGACCCAGGACTGAACCCTATTGTACTCCACTTGTCACTGGTCTGAAGTCTGATTTGGAGTCTGCTACTTTCACAGTGTGGGTTCTTGTTCGTAAGCCAGTTGGCAACCCATCTTGTGACATAGGGATTTATACCTAGTTTAGTGAGCTTATCTATAATTCCACAGTGGGGGATGGTGTCGAAAGCCTTGGCGAGATCTAGATAAGCTGCGTGAACTACCTTACCCTCGAGGGAGTGAGTTGTCTGACACCCTCATTACCCTTCGTAAATTCACAAGGAAAATAGCTCTTAAACTGCTGTTTAAAGACTCTGTTAATGATGTTTATACTAGTACAGCATTGAAAAGAAAGAGCACCTTTGTGCCGCCTTTACCTAGCTCAGTTGAATGTTTTCAACGAGCATGTGAACATGATCTTTACCTTTATTTTAAAGAAAAGAAGCATAAGAGACTATTTATCAACATGAATGCTACTCAAAGACATAGCTTTGACTCCTTATGCAATGATGAAAATTTGGTTTTTAGACCAGTTGATAAAGGAGGGGGTGTTGCAATCATGGATGCTGAGTTTTATAATTGTTTAATGAATGAGATGTTGGATGATGATGTGGCCTATTCCCGTATCTCTAAAAACGAAGTGTCTTCAATTATCAGAAATGTACATGACACCTTATATGATTTTCTAATGTCCAGATGCATCGACAAAAGTTTGTATGAATATTTGGTCATTGAGGCACCTTTAATTCCTATAATTAAAGGGCTCCCTAAGGTACATAAAGGGGTTTACCCCCCGCCCCTCCGACCCATTGTATCTGGGAAACTTTGGGTTACTGAGCATATCTCGCATTATGTACAATCCAAACTAGGCCCTTTGGTGGGGGCTATACCCACTATACTAAAGAACTCAGTTATGTTACTGGAGGACCTGAAAGATTCCTCTTTGCTTAATAGCTTAAAGCCTGATACCCTGATGGTCACGATGGACATAAAGAGTCTATTTACAAGTATACCAAATGAATTTGGCATTGAGGCAATTAGGAGTCATCTATCTCAATGTGCCAGTTTGAATAACAATGACCAACTGACCATCTGTACTCTGCTAGGCTTAATATTAAATAATAACATCTTTATGTTCCAAGATAGAACATATAGGCAAACATGGGGAGTTGCCATGGGCACCCCATGCGCTAATGCCTACGCTAATCTAGTGATCCATCAGTGGGAAAAGATGTACATTTTTGAAGATGAGAGGTTTATAAATAATGTTACTCTATACAAGCGATTCGTTGATGATATACTTCTCTTTTGGAATGGTAGCCATGAATCTCTGGTTGACTTTGTTAAGTATATGGGGTCAACCACGTCCTTTCTGGAATTCACATTTGAGTATTCCTTTACCAATGTTAACTATCTTGATGTTACCATTACTAAGAGTGCAACGAATGAAGTTATAACCTCACTGTATAGAAAGCCCTGTTGGAGGAATGGCATACTTCATTATGAAAGTATGCATCCAAGACATATCTTCCCTAATGTAATAAAAAATCAGATGGCCAGGATTACCAGGTTGTGTAACAATGCTGGGGATAGAGACTCTTTATTGGAATTTCAGGCTAAATGTTTTGAGGATAGGGATTACCCTACTCAACTAGTTATGAGTTATACTAATCATGCTCCCCCCACCAAGGGGCTGGAGACAGAAAGTTACCCTTATAGTTACTCAACTAGGGCTACTAAGAACAAGATACAATATGACCTTAAATACACTAACGATGTAAAATACATTAAGGATATTTTATGTAAAAACTGGAAGTTGCTCAGTATGAACAAAGATTTATTACAACTTGTAGGGGAGAGACCTAGCTTTAGATACAGCAACTGCTTAAACCTGAAAAGGTTATTGTGTAAAGAAAAAGTCAAGATTGTATCCACCGATATAAGAATGAATATTAAACAGGGAACCTTTCCCTGTAGAAAGTGCTGTATTTGTAAGTTCATTACCAATGACCAAAAATATGAGAATGCAGACCTAAATATGCTGTTCAGACCGAATTTTTATGCCACCTGTGACACCTCTATTGTGGTGTATTTGGCAACTTGTGAAGGCTGTGAAGCCTATTATGTGGGGATGACGACACGTAGACTCAAGGATCGGGTCTATAACCACATATATGATATAAGGAAGGCTAACATCAACAATGTCCTAGCTAGGCATTGTCAATTGTTTCCAGAGCACGTGTTTAAGTTTAGAGTGCTGCAGATCTTATATCCAAACAGGAGGGAAGGTGATACATTAGGAACCCTTGAGCTAAACGAACTCAAATGGATTCTAACCCTTAGGGCACATGCTGAGCCTGGCCTTAATTCGGCCGTTAGTATTAGACCAGCACTCCTGTGATTAACCGTCCTGCCCCCACGGTCTCACCCTTCCTTAAAAGAAACCTTGGGTTATGTGATCTGAAGGGGATCTTATTGGTTAAGGTATTCATGGCCTTTGGTCGGAATGTGATACCTGGCACTAGCCTTACACTGTTGTTATTAATTGGGTGATTTTGTTGATGCACCCTTTTCTATTCATTTTTCTATTCATTTCCTATCTTTCTTTTCCTTCCGCCCCTCCCCCCCTCCCCCTTTCTCCCCTTCTTCCTTCCCCCTCCCCTTTTTCTTTCCTTCTTCCGCACTCTGGTATGCATTCTATTCTTGGGTTTTGATTCCCAAACATGTACCTTTGATGTGGTTTTCATGCTAGATATATACACTTGTCATTTTTATGTTATGAGGAATACATTAACAATGCTGCTTCTTTCTTTATCATGAGGCTTAGACTTTAATGTATTAGGATAGATGGCTCCATTACGAGGCTACGATGTGGGTCTATTTTCTGTATTTCCCCCTCCATTTTTGTTTTGAATTGGGGCTGTTGTTTTAGAAGTGTTAGTAAGTTCAAGACTTATGAAATAAGCAATAGTGAGAATTCCCTTACTTACGCATGAATTGGTTTTTTAAAAAACTTTTTAAATTGCTAAATATATAGTTTGTTTATTTTAACTATTGATTTAAATAATATTTTGGTGATGTTATATTTGTCTTTTATATGTTATATTTACTTAAATGTGATCTTTTTAAATGCACTCAGGCTTTGCTGAAGTAATTACGAACTGCTGTTCTGCAATTACTAGTTGTTAATTGGGGCGTTTGATACTATATAAGTAGTTGAATTAACTCTGTATATTATAACCTGATGAAGCGCACTTGTTTGGGTGCGTGAAAGCGCTTGTTTTTCTGTTTTTCTTCTTTTTATTAAATTATCGTTTTACTCATCGTGGTGGTTCCAGTGATTTGTGTTCATAGACTACCACTTATGTGGTAGTTCATGGGTACAGAGTTTTTACCAAAGGTGATGACAATACACTTTTTGGCATTGAGCTTCAGGCCATGGCTTTGACACCAGGCATCTGCCTCAGTGAGGCCCTTTTGTAGTATGTCCACATCGTTAGGAGTTTCGATTATGGCTCCTAGTCTGCAGTCATCTGCAAACTTTGTTAGCCAAAGATCTTCTGTGTTAGCCTGTACTTCAGAGAAGTAGATACCAAACAGGAGAGGACCCAGGACTGAACCCTATTGTACTCCACTTGTCACTGGTCTGAAGTCTGATTTGGAGTCTGCTACTTTCACAGTGTGGGTTCTTGTTCGTAAGCCAGTTGGCAACCCATCTTGTGACATAGGGATTTATACCTAGTTTAGTGAGCTTATCTATAATTCCACAGTGGGGGATAGTGTCGAAAGCCTTGGCAAGATCTAGATAAGCTGCGTGAACTACCTTACCCTCATCTGTGGCTTTGGTGAATGCTTCAAAGAAGTCAGTCAGGTTTAGGAGACATGATCTGCCTTTTACAAACACGAACTGGGTAGGGTGCAGAGTTTGGAAATTACCAATGTCTTTGTTTATGAGTTCCATGATAATACGTTTCATGGCCTTGCAGACCAGGCTCATCAGGCTAATGGGGCGGTAGTTCCCGGGGTCTGTTGTGGCTCTCCCTTTGTGGAGTGGGATAACCGTTGCGGTGTGCCATTTAGAAGGCACAAAGCCTTAGGTGAGGCTATGATTGAACATGGTACTTAGGTAGGGTGCCAGTTCATTCTGTAGTTCATGTAGAACACAGCCTGGGATATTGTTAGGTCCTATGGATGCTGTGTTTTTTACCTGTGCAGCCGTGATTACAGGAACATTGCATTCTTCTGGTATAGAGATGGGCCCTCTAGGGGGTAAGAGGGGGGTAAAGTTAGCACTGAACCTATCTGCCAGGATGTTGGCAATATCAGTTGGTTCTGTATATTTAGTGCCATTGTGCTGTAACTCAGAGCAGATCTGACTGTTGCCATTGAGATTCTTGACATAGTTATAGAATGCATTGTGGTTGTCCTTAGAGTAAGTGGCAATTTTGTTTTGATAACAAGCTTTGGAGGATTTTATGAGGGATCTCAGCTTCCTACTGAGGTTGACCAGGGAGTTCCTCCACTCATGGGATTTTACTCTTTTTTGCAATACTTTCTTTATTCTGTTGTTGGTTTATGGCAGAGGACCACCAGATTGGTTTCCTTTTTTTGGAGGATAGCATCTTGGTTCTGTTAGGGATAGCATGATCCATGCACTCATGTAAGTGCTTATAAAGTGCATTTGTGTAGGATTCAGCAGTCGTACCTCTATTGTCCGTTTGCATGGGTGTCATGAAGTTTGCCAATTCTGTGTTAAGAAGTGTGAAGTTGGCTTTGGAGAAGTTTTTTATGGTGGTTTCCCTAATTGGGGGTGGGGGCGGGATCTGGATGTCTAGGGTGATTAGCTTGTGGTCGGATCTGACCAACAAGGAATTGACCTCTGGTTTGGAACACCGGTTGCCCATGCTGGTAATGACCAGGTCCAGGATATTGCTGTCCCCTGGTGGGGGTGTGAATAAGTTGATCCAAGGCGTTGGAATTTATGAATTCCAGAAAACGTTGAGCAAAAGAGTTGGTACATGAGTAGTTTTCCCAGTTAATGGTGGGGTAGTTGAAATCGCCCATTATTAGGGTGTTAGGTTGTACCCTAATACTTTCCAGTGTATCAAGAAATGAGGAGTGAGAATCCTGGGGCATGGTGGGGGGTCTGTAGCAAGCTACAATTTGGATTGCGGTCTTGCCCAGAGTTAGTTGCACTTGGATAATTTCGGCTGTATTATGCTGTGCAACTAGCCTGGAGGTGTGGATATCCTTAATGAATAAGGACATGCCTCCACCTTTAGTGCTTTGTTCTGGGTTAGGTGGCCAAAAGGTGTGGTATGAATTATAGCCTGGTAATGTAGGGGTGCTCTCTGGAGCTTTGAACCAGGTCTCTGTCACTGCACAGATGTCGATGTTCTCCATTTTAAGGAGTGCCTCAAGTGAGTGCATTTTGAGGTTTAGACTTCTATCATTGAGTAGCACTACCCTCATATTTTGCTTGCTTTTGCCTGTTACGGTGGTGAATTTGTCATTTGAACCTTGCCTAAAAAAGGCACTGTAGGGGTGGCAAGAGCCTTAGCCAGTATCCGGAATCCCAAGGGCGACAGGTGGAGGCCATCTCTGGCAAAGCATTGTGGTCTGTCGATCATGTCATCCCAGCAGACAAATACTGGATCCCCTTAGAATGACACCAGACACTCAGGGCTAGGGTCATACCTGCATGGGCTACAAGATTGGAGAGATCCTCCATGTCTCTTTTTATGTAGTCCTGGGCAGTACATCTCAGGTCATTCACAGTAACATGGACAGTGACAGTGTCATATTTGTACTTGTTGTGGAGTGACCTTAGTGCTTGCGTTATGTGGCGGATCTTGGCACCTGACAGGCAGCTGACAGTAACTTTCTCCTTGTTTAGCCTGATGAGTGGTGAGTGGAACATTAGTGTGCCTGACTATAGAGTCACCTATGACTAGAGTGTTGGGTACATTGTTATGCCTTATGGGCTGTGGTTGAGTGGCACACTGAGTTGGTGGGCTATGTGTCATTTGGATTGTGTTGGGGGGGGTGGAGTTTGCTTGCATTTGTGCTTTGGAGGTCCCTGATGCTTGGGCAGGTTTTTATTGAGAGCCTCCACGAATGTAGGTGTGTGTTTTGTGTTTCTATGTGTGTGTTTTGGTGCTGTAGGTTTTGAGGGACTATGTGATGAGCGTGGTGTGGTGCAAGTGTTTACCTTCTTCTCTTGACTGTGTAGTCCAGTCTTGGGCGAAGAGAGCTTTGCTTCCAGTTTGGCTATATAAGTGCATCTCTCACAAGTTGTAGTGTTGGGTGGTAGGAGGAGAGGGCTGTCTGTGTACATGAGTTAATTGCTGCTTTGCCCCAAGATGTCCAGATTCATCAGGTAGACAGGTGAAATCACCGGGAGCTGACCATTAGAAATGCCTGGGTAGGTGCTTATTTATTAAGTACTAAAAACTGCTTTTGTCTAGACAAGTGAGGAAAGTTGAGTGCTGTAGTAATTTGCAGCTTATTTAGTGCTTACGAGTTCTGAACAAGTGCTGAGTTCAAAGAAACAGATTTGAGTGCTGAAAGTAGAAAACTGGCTAGTACTAAGAAACAAAATTAAGCTAGAAGACTTCCCTCCAACACAAAAAGGCTTGGGGCTCAGAAGCCTACAAACAGTCTAGACCACTTACAGGAAAGGCAGGAAACAAGCTTAATTCTTTTTTTCTTTCTCAATTGCTCTCTTTGTACACAATAGGAGTGCCTGAAATCAGAACATGATCTCACTGCACTCACTTGAGTGAGCAAATGAGATGGGCCCAAAAGGAGTATCCTAACACAAATTTACAAGAGGGGCGGGCAGTTTCAAAGCCACCAAGATTAACACCAAAACAAAACAAGGGAGGACGGGTGGGGAACTAACTGAAAAAACAGAGTCAACACGTCCAGTTCAGTTAATATTCAATGCAACATAAATAAATCAATTAAAATGCTGTATTATTTGAAAAAAGTGCAGATAAAAGGTACTTAAATTCTCTTATTCGTCCAGTTGAATACAGGTAGATCTTAGCCGGCCAAAGCTCAGGTTTTAAGCAGAAAATATTCCAAAATGTGCCACTTAAATAGGCAGTAACAGAATATCAGAATGAGACTACCCCCAACTGCAATTACTTTCTATGCAGGAATTCTATTAGAAATTTTATCCATCCTGCTCGGCGTGTTTGTACGTCTCTGGTTGGCGTCCCAAGACACACAGGATTACAGCATTCTTTTTTTCCTTGCCTTGGTCCAATTGGAACGCTGATTTTTGCTTTTTGGTTCAGTTGTTCATTCCTATGGAGTCTGATCGAGACGCTATCTCACCACCCACTTCAGTGGTGACTCGCAGAGAATGGGATCAGGTGCAAACACATCTCATTGAGCTTCAATGTGAAATACAAAGACTGTCTGAATTAATTGTTTCAGTTTACCATTCTAAAGATGCAAAATCCACTACCTTCCGTAGTTGTGACTCATTTGCACTTGGATGCAGCACTCATAACATAGCAGCTGATGATATACACAAGAGAGGTTTGCCTACTAATAGTTTCAACATGTTAAACACCTCCGTGAACAGCACGGACACTCAGCGTTTATCGCATCCAGTGGATATCCCTAATGGACAATGCAACAGACACAATAGTGTGAGTCCCATTGACTTGCCAGTACCTACTTTACCGGATACTTTAAAAAGCAGCAGTAGACTTGGAATTTCGGACTTCACATTTGATTTCTCTTTTGGAGATATCGACGAAGTAGCTAAAAGAGTCTGAACCAAGCCTAAACGGCCAATACTTAAAAGAACTTATGCGCATGTAGAACAGAACATTCCTATGGGTCATAACAAGGGCAGCGGAACAGTGTCACCTAATTTTCAAGACAAAACACCCTCCAATCGATTAAAAACATTTTTGGATTACAATTGCCAATTTCAAAGTCAAACACAGAATGATGACATGGTAATACAGCGAAAGGATTCCTGTATACCTCAAGGTACTTTAAGGGACATAATATATGTGTTAGGAAAGAAGCTTAACTTAATTAACAACTTAAAGTTAGATAATACATATTTAATGAAATGTACTGAACTTAAGATAGTCCCTAAGGGGCTTAGATTTTTTAAGATACCGATGGGTATTGATTTAACAGCTGATATCAAGTCTGAATTTAATCAGCTATTTGACTCATTTGGTATGCAATATATTAAAATACTTATCAAATATAACGATGGGGTATTAGTCAAGGCTATGATGGAAGTTGAGAAACTTAATGATGTTATATTAAATGATTTATTATTCCCTCAATGGGAACGATTATACAAAAAGCAGTTTACCATAGCGGAGGCTAATACCAAGAAAGCTTACGACAGAAAACATCATAAGTTACAGAGAGATATTGAGCAATATCAGAAAAACATGGCATACATTTGGGGAAAAAACACAGAGCGGAGATTGATTAAGTCCAATTATGTTGATACACCTACTTGCACTCAATTTGATTCACATCATGACATGTATCAACCACCTGATTCTTATAGACACAAACAAGATACACATGTTGTGGAAGAAGAAGACACTCATCATTTTTTATATCACAGAGACAATGTGAGATATCCAGGGGAGAGAAAGTGGGACAGGCATCACTAAGAGAATCATTCAAAAATTTCACACACCACACACAGACAGATTTTACAGAACTCCATCCCATTAAACCCATTGAGTCAGGGACTCTACCCATGAAGGCAGTCACCAATATAGTCAACTATGGTGCCGACATGGAAGATGATAGGGGATGGTCACCACATCAGTCAGAAACTGTAGGTATTTTCAAGGATGGAGTTGTTAATATTTTCAAACATTTTAACATATACAATTACACAGATTTAATTTTGGACAAGACCCACTTTTCCCTGTTTTCTAAAGGTATGAAGTATATACCTACCACCAGGTTCAAATTGGTGGATAGCTTAATAGAATTTAAGAAGTACATTAGGAAATGAAATTTAGCCATCACCTTCAATAACAACAAAAAAACTAATCTAAGTACAAAAGAAGGTGAATTAACTAACATAAGGAAGAAAAGTACGTATATACCTCACATGCACCCACTTGTTTCGGTATTTGACAGGTCTGTTTCCCGACAGATGTATCAGTTGCAGAACCAGGTCCAAGGGACCAGTTTTTATCATAATTTGCCTGTGGAAGAATATCAACTATTATTAGAACTTAGAAAAGACAAGAACATCAGAATTATGCAGCCCGACAAAGGGGGTGGGATAGTCATTTATGACAATACAGAATATATGTCTAGAATACACCAATTATTACATAATTCAGGCAATTATGAAATTGTCTCACTTAATGAAATCAATATTGCATACCGCCACATTGATTTTCATATAGAAGAATTTCTCATTGATCAAAGAATTACTAAGGATATATATGATTACATAAGGGTTGAATATCCCATGCTGGCCTCGATAGTAGGAATACCTAAAGTTCACAAATGCATTGACAATCCACCTCTTAGACCCATTATATCTGGTAATAGATCAAAAACTTTTCCTCTTGGCACAGTTATAGATAGATTGTTGAAACATATATATGACAACATCTCACATTTAGTTAAGGACTCGTGGGAATTTTTGAGAAACTATCCAGTTAGTATGTGGCAATCAGGTCTTATGTTTGTTACGGTGGATGTTATAGACCTTTTTTCATGTATTCCTAAAGAAGCTGGATTAGAGGCATTCGCCTATAGTGTAAGAAAATATAGCAGCTATGATTGGGACAAAGTTTGTCTAATTAATGAATTAATGTCTATGGTATTAGAACACAACTACATCGAATATGAGGGTGAATTCTTTAGACAAACTAATGGTGTAGCCATGGGAGCAGCATGCGCTCCGATTTATGCAAATCTGGTTATGCTTGAATGGGAGGAGAATAAATTGTTTACCAATGAATTTTTCAAATATGTTAGGTATTACTCACGTTACTTGGATGACATTTACATTTTGTGGGACGGCAACAATGTAACTTTAGATAAATTTATTGAGTTTTTGAATACAAGTAGTACATATCTAAAATTTACACATTCAACTAACATGACAGGACTCCCATATTTAGACACATATGTTTTCAAAGGTGACAACTGTTTCAAATCTAGACTGTTTAGGAAACATACTTTTTCCAATAATTATATCGAATACACCAGCAATCATCCAAGGAATTTATTTGTTAACATATTCAAGGGCCAGATTATCAGGGCAATACGGATGACTTCCACATATTCCGATATGCTGGAAGAAGTTCAGTTTATCACGTCCCTTTTTAGAGACAGAGGATATGACATCAATATGATGAAACATACAAGTGATATGGTAATCAAAGAATGGGGGAAAAAATATAAGCCTTTGTTGGGACTCAAACATGATAAACATAATCTATACAACAATAGAGGTGAGTTGACAGATGACATCACGCCTGATATTGTTGAGTATAGAAGAGCGTGTGTTGTGGAATATGGCCCATTTAGTGGGAAAATTAAGGGGATTATTAATAATAATTGGAAAATTATCATGATTGATCGTGAAATAGTTAAAATATTAGGATCTCACCCAGTTTTTGTCCATAAAATGGGATGGAATATTAAAAGATATTTAGAAATTAGTGTAAATATCAGACAGTTGAACATTAGACATACAACCAAATGTGGTAACTATAAACAATGTCATGCTATTTTTGAAGACAGTAGTATCACTCTGGCAAACACACACAAGTCTTATATAAAATTAGCTCAAGGTAATTGCAATACCAAATTTGTTATTTGTTTGGCAAAGTGTACTGCCTGTGCCGGATTCTACATAGGCAAGACGGAAAGAAAATTAAATAAACGTATATATGTTACAGTATTAAGACTAGAGATGAGAAGAATGCCTTATACAAACACATTAAATTACATGGTGACACTCACACATTCAAATTTGCTATTTTAGACAGTGTGACAGCCAACCCCAGAGGGGGAGATCTGAAGGGACTATTGTCTTTCAAAGAAATTTGGTGGCAATTATACACTGATGCCTCCAATATACCTGGCTTAAATGATTTTGTTACTATCAAGCCAGTATTATTATTTACGTAAATAGTCAGACAAGTTATGTAATGTAATATTTTTAATTTTATCTAGTTTCATTATATGTTATTTAATCAAATTTCATATGCATACTATTGCTATTGATGCATTTCTGCTTCAATTTTATTTATGTAATATGGCAATTTTAATTGATTTTATTTTATACATGTTTGTAACTTTAAATGCAATGCAATCAACATTTTGGCGCCTAAAAGATTATATATGTTGGATTAATCACAATTTGAACAGTTCTGATGAAGCTCCCGTTTTAGTGAGAGAAAGCGCTTAACTTGTTTTATTACTTTGTGGAATTAAGTCTTTAAATTTTATCCATCCTGCTCGGCGTGTTTGTACTTCTCTGGTTGGCGTCCCAAGACACACAGGATTACAGCGTTCTTTTTTTCCTTGCCTTGGTCCAATTGGAACGCTGATTTTTGCTTTTTGGTTCAGTTATATGTCCAGTTGAATACAGCTAGATCTTAGCCGGCCAAAGCTCAGGTTTTAAGCAGCAAATATTCCAAAATGTACCACTTAAATAGACAGTAACAGAATATCAATGAATGAGACTACCCTCGACTGCAATTACTGTCTATGCTGGAATTCTACCAGGCAATAAAATCTAGCTAGCACTAACTGAAAAAACAGAGTCAAAACTTACAGTTCAGTTAATATTCAGTGCAATACAAATAAATCAATTAAAATGATGTATTGTTTGAAAAAAGTGCAGATAAAATGTACTTAAATTCTCTTATACGTCCAGTTGAATACAGCTAGATCTTAGCCGGCCAAAGCTCAGGTTTTAAGCAGCAAATATTCCAAAATGTACCACTTAAATAGGCAGTAACTGAATATGAATGAATGAGACTACCCCCGACTGCAATTACTGTCTATGCAGGAATTCTAACAGGCAATAAAATCTTGCTAGCACTAACTGAAAAAACAGAATCAAAATTTCCAGTTCAGTTAATATTCAATGCAACACAAATAAATCAACTAAAATGCTGTATTATTTAAAAAAAGTGCAGATAAAAGGTACTTAAATTCTCTCATACGTCCAGTTGAATACAGCTAGATCTTAGCCGGCCAAAGCTCAGGTTTTAAGCAGAAAATATTCCAAAATGTACCACTTGCATAGGCAGTAACCGAGTATCAATGAATGAGTCTACCCCAACTGCAATTACTGTCAATGCAGGAATTCTAACAGGCAATAAAATCTTCCTAGCACTAACTGAAAAAAAAAAACAGAGTCAAAACTTCCAGTTCAGTTAATATTCATTGCAACACAAATAAAGCAATTAAAATGCTGTATTATTTGAAAAAGTGCAGATAAAAGGTACTTACATTCTTTTATACGTCCAGTTGAATACAGCTAGATCTTAGCCGACCAAAGCTCAGGTTTTAAGCAGAAAATATTCCAAAATGTACCACTTGAGTAGGCAGTAACAGAATATCAATGAATGAGACTACCACAACTGCAATTACTGTCTATGCAGGAATTTTAACAGGCAATAAAATCTAGCTTGCACTAACTGAAAAAACAGAGTCAAAACTTTCAGTTCAGTTAATATTCAATGCAACACAAATAAATCAATTAAAATGCTGTATTTGAAAAAAGTGCAGATAAAAGGTACTTAAATTCTCTTATACGTCCAGTTGAATACAGCTAGATTTTAGCCGGGCAGGGCTCAGGTTTTAAGCAGAAAATATTCCAAAATGCACCACTTAAATAGGCAGTAACTGAATATCAATGAATGAGACTACCCCCGACTGCAATTACTATCTATGCAGGAATTCTAACAGACAATAAAATCTGGCTAGCACTAACTGAAAAAACAGTCAAAACTTCCAGTTCAGTTAATATTCAATGCAACACAAATTAATCAATTAAAATGCAGTATTATTTGAAAAAAGTGCAGATAAAAGGTACTTACATTCTCTTATACATCCAGTTGAATACAGCTAGATATTAGCTGACCAAAGCTCAGGTTTTAAGCAGAAAGTATTCCAAAATGTACCACTTAAATAGGCAGTAACAGAATATCAATGAATGAGACTACCCCCGACTGCAATTACTCGCTATGCAGGAATTCTAACAGGCAATAAAATCTAGCTAGCACTAACTGAAAAAACAGAGTTAAAACTTCCAGTTCAGTTAATATTCAATACAACACAAAAAAATCAATTTAAATAATGTATCATTTGAAAAAAAGTGCAGATAGAAGGTTCTTAAATTCTCTTATATGTCCAGTTGAATACAGTTAGATATTAGCCGGCCAAAGCTCAGGTTTTAAGCAGAAAATATTCCAAAATGTCCCACTTAAATAGGCAGTAACAGAATATCAGTAGATGGGACTACCCCTAACTGCAATTACTGTCTATGCAGGAATTCTAACAGGCAATAAAAGCTAGCTAGCACTAACTAAAAAAGCAGAGTCAAAACTTCCAGTTAAGTTAATATTCAGTGCAGCACACATAAATTAGTTAAAATGCTGTATTATTTGAAAAAAGTGCAGATAAAAGGTACTTAAATTCTCTTATACGTCCAGTTGAATACAGCTAGATCTTAGCTGGCTAAAGCTCAGGTTTTAAGCAGAAAATATTACAAAATGTACCACTTGAATAGGCAGTAACAGAATATCAATGAATGAGACTACCCCTGACTGCAGTTACTGTCTATGCAGGAATTCTAACAGGCAATGAAATCTAGCTTGCACTAACTGAAAAAACAGAGTCAAAACTTCCAGTTCAGTTAATATTCAATGCAACACAAATAAATCAATGAAAAATGCTGTATTATTTGAAAAACGTGCAGATAAAAGGTACTTAAATTCTCTTATACGTCCAGTTGAATATAGCTAGATCTTAGCCTGCCAAAGCTCAGGATGTAAGCAGAAAATATTCCAAAATGTACCACATAAATAGGCAGTAACAGAATATCAATGAATGAGACTACCCCCAACTGCAGTTACTGTCTATGCAGGAATTCTAACAGGCAATAAAATCTAGCTTGCACTAACTGAAATGACAGAGTCAAAACTTCCAGTTCAGTTAATATTCAATGCAACACAAATAAATCAATTAAAATGCCGTATTATTTGAAAAAAGTGCAGATAAAAGGTACTTAATTCTCTTATACGTCCAGTTAAATACAGCTAGATCTTAGCCAGCCAAAGTTCAGGTTTTAAGCAGAAAATATTCCAAAGTGTACCACTTTAATAGCCAGCAACAGAATATCAATGAATGAGACTACCCCCGACTGCAACTACTGTCTATGCAGGAGTTTTAGCAGGCAATAAAATCTAGCTTGCACTAACTGAAAAAACAGAGTCAAAACTTCTAGTTCAGTTCATATTCAATGCAGCACAAATAAATCAATTAAAATGCTGTATTATTTGAAAAAAGTGCAGATAAAAGGTACTTAAATTCTCTTATATGTCCAGTTGAGTACAGCTAGATCTTAGCTGGACAAAGCGCAGGTTTTAAGCAGAAAATATTCCAAAATGTACCACTTAAATAGGCAATAACAGAATATCAATGAATGAGACTACCACCGACTGCAATTACTCTCTATGCAGGAATTCTAACAGGCAATAAAAGCTAGCTGCCACTAACTGAAAAAAACAGAGTCAAAACTTCCAGTTCAGTTAATATTCAATGCAACACAAATAAATCAATTAAAATGCTGTATTTGAAAAAAGTCCAGATAAAAGGTACTTAAATTCTCTTATACGTCCAGTTGAATACAGCTAGATCTTAGCCGGCCAAAGCTCAGGTTTTAAGCAGAAAACATTCCAAAATGTACCACTTGAATAGGCAGTAACAGAATATCAATGAATGAGACTACCCCCGACTGCAATTACTGTCTATGCAGGAATTCTGACAGGCAATAAAATCTAGCTAGCACTAACTGAAAAAACAGGAGTCAAAACTTCCAGTTCAGTTAATATTCAATGCAACACAATTAAATCAATTAAAATGCTGTATTATTTGAAAAAGTGCAGATAAAAGGTACTTAATTTCTCTTATACATCCAGTTGAATACAGCTAGATCTTAGCCGGCCAAAGCTCAGGTTTTAAGATGAGTTTTTTTCTGCAATTGGTGTTTCAGGGAGCAAAACTCCTTAATCTCCCTTGCAACTTATATCTCCTTACTTAATA
This sequence comes from Protopterus annectens, assembly GCF_019279795.1. NCBI lineage: Eukaryota > Metazoa > Chordata > Ceratodontiformes > Protopteridae > Protopterus > Protopterus annectens. The sequence goes on from NC_056744.1 coordinate 399,066,738, forward strand.
TAACAAACTGTGTTTATGCCAGCATAAAGAATGGAGTTAACCCCCAAACGGAACAAGTCATTACTCTTTCTCACCAAAACAAATGGACATGTACTTGTGGCTATCATAGCCAATGGAGACACATTCTCAATAGTTCATAATATTTGTTTACACGTTGTTAGCCAGACTACTGCCCGTAGGCTAGCAGTCCCTTTTCATGAGAGACACTGACTGGGAGAAGTCTGGTAAGGACACCAGGAAGAATGTATATGGACAATGGAAGTAAAAAAAAAAACAGAGAAATGGGACGTTAACAGAAATAGTGCAGATTTCAGAAGTCAGCTAGAAAAGCATATTGCATTGTAAGGACAGAATTATGTATTAGGTTTGGTAAATTTATTTATTTATTTTATTTTATATTTGATGACCAGGTTTGTCCGACTGGGCTACAAATGCCCATTTTCAGAGGAGGCCTGAGAAGAAAAGCTCCAACAGAAAATAGAAATTTTACATAATGAATACATATAGAAATACATTCATCAGTACCACAGATTAGTGCATTACAGTGCCACACATTACATTCATCAGTACCACACATTATTTCATTACAGTGTCATACATTAAACTTTGGCAAGTGAAATACATAGAAATACATTCATCAGAGGGATACATTCATAATTACATATATATATATATATATATATATATATATATATATATATATATATACATAATAGTGCAATAGTTACATAGCTGAAATATTTTACTAGTTATATTTGTACAGTGATGTACCAAGAGGAGAAGATAAAGTAGTAAGTTTGTTTATTGAAGGGAAGGAAGAGAGAAGAGAAGTAGAAGGTTATAGGGAAGTGTTTATGTGGGATAATTACATTGGCAAGTCCATTTTTCATGAAGGCATTTTGTTGTAGTGGTTTTGAATTAATTGGGATGTTCAAGGGATCTTATATCTAGTAGTAGGCAATTCCAGGCCTTGGAAGGGTTAAAGCTATAGACTAGGTGACCCATTTTGGTCATTGGCTTGTAGACTTTTAGTAGGCCTTGTTCAGAAATGCGGAGTAATCTAGTGGGTAGGTAATGAGAGGTTAGAGATGAGATAGTTGGACAGAAAGAGGGTTTGTAGAGAATGAAATGAGTAATCTGAAACAGATTGTACCGAAGCAGTGTTCCAGGAGTGGGTGGTATAGTTTACATTGCATATAAATTTGGTTGAGAAAGGAGTACAGATCTTTTGGTTGCTTTCAATAAATGTGTTAAAATAAGAAGGTGTTACAGCAGTAAAGTTTTATGGAAAAATTAATAGGGTGTAGATGAGAAATTGGGGGTGTATTTCATTATGTAGGGTTGATTACAAAGTTTTAAAGAAAACATTGCAAGTCAGGCATATGAAAGGAATAACAGGTGTTTTGTATGACAGGATATATGGAGTGTCAGGAAAGCAGGTGAAGGAAATGTTAATTATGGTTAAAGAAGTTTTGGATGAAACAAAAGAGAAAGGAGTAGTTAGATTAATTTCATAGGTTCATAAGTTAGTACTAGGCTAACTGCCCTTATGGGCCATTTTTAAGCCTAGCCAATTGCCCATGTCAGACTCAAACACTGTACATTGTGTTTCTAAGGTAAGCACCTTAACCATTATGCCAACCTCATTTTACATAGATAAGATATTTGATAAATTCAGATTGTATCAAAGTCTAGGGAATTTTAAATAGTTATGGTATGAGGAAAAATGTATTCTTTTTAAGAGCAGTTTATATGACCAGTCATAGGTTAAGTTGTTAATAAATGGATTTGTGAATTAAATCATGAAACTCAATAAGGAAGAGAGAGAGCATGAGAGAGACAGAGGTTCTTCTACATGGGGTATTACTTTGTTTAGTAACTAATTTGATATATAGAAGGGCTAATTGGTTAAAGATGCAAGGTGGGAATCAAAGAAGGGGCAGTGGTTTCTGTGATTTTAGCTTATGCAGAGAAAGTGGTACTAATCGCTAAAATAAGTTATGGGTAGTGGGATTGTTGAAAGAAGTGGAGAGGAATTTAGGTGTATGGGGTTAAGCATACCTAAATGAAAATAAAATAATGTTAAGTTAGGTGGCATTTGATTTGCACTGAAGGATGTCAAAACACTGGGACATTTTTTTGTAGAAAGGAGAGCTTGTAAAAGCATTTAGGAGACATGATTAAGAAAAATGAAATAAACTGTACCTTTATAGAAAGTAGTTAAAATATATTTTAATAATATTAATGTAATTTAATTATTGGGACTTTTTGAATGTTTTGGTAGGATATTTGGCAGACATTTATATGTTAAGTCTGAAAAGAGAGAAAGAACTAATAGATATTTGTTTATGTTTTCTTTTGGAAATGGAGGTTTAACCAAGTAAAGAGGATGATTTTACATAATAGTGAAAAAGGGATGGGTTTATTGTATCCTGGAGATTTTTTTAGTATTGCTGCATTTGTTTTTGTATTGTTGCTTGTTTCCCGCCTTTCTGAAGTAGTATAGTCCAGTTCCCAGGCATTGCTGGCTTCAGGACTTTATTTCTTGTGACCAGAGCTATTCCAGACCATATTGTGTTTGAGGGAGGTCCTTCTGCTTACCAGTGAGAGTTGGAAGCATTGTACAGCCAATCTAGCACTAGAGGAGTGGTTTCAGCACTGAAATTGTAGCTTATTGGCCGTTTTGGGCTGATTTCAATCCCTTTATTCTGTCTGGCATAAAAACGCATGTTTGCACGCGTTTGTGCTAGTGTTAGATCAGCGGAACCTGTTTGGGCATCCTGCAGAGTAATTCAGCACCAGTATAGAGAAAAAGAGACCTTTTGGTTGACTGCAAGTACTTTTTGGCTTAAATTGCTCGATTTTGCCATCTGCTGTTCATTTCTGCTGTTTCTGTACTTTTAGCTACTGTATTTTATTGCATCTCAGCTATTTAAATCATTTTTATTACTGTGCACTTGTTTTCTGCCTGTTTTAAAAGTTTTAAACTGCATTTACTGTTTTTTGACTGTATTTTCTGATTTAGGCAACACACTCAAGTGCGCTTGCCTTTTCAGAGCATATCCACTGTTTATTGCCTGTCCTTGCCTGCTTTTCTGAAACCCCCCCCCAGAAAAGCTCTTGTTGCTTGTTTCCCGCCTTTCTGAACTAGTATAGTCCAGTTCCCAGGTATTGCTGGCTTCAGGACTTTATTTTGTGTGACAAGAGCTATTCCAGACCTTATTGTGTTAGAGGGAGGTAGCCTCACAGCAAGAGGTTCTCTGGTTCGATTCTCGGCTGGGGTGCCTTCTGTGCGGAGTCTGCATGTCCTCCCTGTGGTCGCGTGGGTTTCCTTCGGGTGCTCCGGTTTCCTCCCACATCACAAAGACATGCAGTAGGTGGATTGGACACTCTAAATTGGGCCTAGGTGTGAGTGTGTGAGTGTGTGTGCCTTCTGTGGAAGATTGGGCGCTGGGCTGGCAACTCGACACTGTAAAAACTCCACTGCCAATCATGAGCAGACAGATGATCCGCTGTGGCGACCCCTAACCAGGAAAAGCCGAAAGAAGAAGATTGTGTTAGAGGGAGGTCCTTCTGCTTACCAGTGAGAGCAGGAAGCATTGTACAGCCAATCTAGCACTAGAGGAGTGGTTTCGGCACTGAAATTGTAGTTTATTGGCCGTTTTAGGCTGATTTTAATCCCTTTGTTCTTTCTGGCATAAAAACGCGTGTTTGCGAGATTTTGCGCATTGCGCAGCACCGCGGGACTAGTGTTAACTATTCCAGGTGCCAGAAAGTCAAAGTTTCCATTAAAACTTGCTGTCTTTTCAGTCATAGCACTAAAATCTGTATCCCTGTGACTTGCACTCGCGCTAGAACTACTAGAAAGCACTAAGAAGTTGTAAATTAATACAAGCACTAAAGTCCTTCCTGTTAACAAGGGAAATTAACTGTAGGCACTAAGAAACCTAAAGTTGCAAATTACCTTGCCAAGGTAAGGGAAAACAGCTCTTGTATTTTACTAAATATCACGTAGCCAGGCATGTCCAAGGGTCAGCTTTCCATGATTCCTCCTGTCCACCTGGTGAATCTGGGCATACTGGGACAATGTAGCAATTGCCTCATGTACACAGACAACCCTCTCCTCCTACCACCAAACACTACCACCTGCGAGAGATGCAATTACATAGCCAAACTGGAAGCAAAGCTCTCTCCAGCCAAGACTGTGGTAGACAGTCAAGAGGCGAAGGTAAAAATCTGCACTACACCTCAAGCAGCACATAGCCTCACAAATCCCACACCATCAACACCCACACATAGAAACACGAAACCCACATAAGCGGAGGCCCTTAACATTAACCTACCCAAGTAATGAGGACCTCCGAAGCCGAAACACAAACACCAATCACAACCAAAGCGAGACGTAGCTCACAACACCAGTGTGCCACACAAAAACAGCCCCTAAGGCAAGACAACGTACCAAACACTTTAGTCATAGGTGACTCTATAGTCAGGCACACTGATATCCCACTTACCAGGCTGAACAAGGAGAAAATTACAGTCAGCTGCCTGTCGGGTATATATATAAAAAACACGCGCATGCACACACACACACACACACACACACACACACACACACACACACACACACACACACACATATTGTAGAACAGAGCGTATGTGCTGTATCTTTAAGAAGTGTTTCAAGAACTGAACGTGCATATAAATAGCAAGCATGTGCTAGCTTCAGTACCATTTTGAGAGTGCCCCAGAGAGTGAGCATGTATACGCGTAATAGCTAGTTTGTATATTACATTACCTAAGTTAAAGTTAATAAGCCTCAGTCCTGATGTGTTTGTATATAATAAAGCTGCTTGAACAGAACCCATGAAGTCTCATCTATTACATCCTGACTAGACGAGCGGCATATATAGATCTACTTTGGAAGCTCGAACTTTCAAAACTTCAAACTTCATTTGGTTGAGACCATAACAGCGATGTTTTGAAAGTTTGATACTTTAATAAAAAAAATAAAAATATATATTTTTTTACGTTTATGGAGGGGGCAAGCATCCCTGCACTCCACACCCACTGCAAATTAAATATACCAAACCCTTGATCACACTACAGTGAAGAGAACTGTAAATTTCTCCACCTTTCTTCCTTCCTTCCCTCTTACTTCCTCTCTCTTTTAACATTTACACATTGAACACCTTCTTTTTTCACTTTGCTGCAAGTGTATATAGACACCCCCTGTGAATTAAATATACCAAATCCGAGATCGCACTACAGTGAAGAAAAAATTTAAATCTGAAGTTGTTAATCTTCTTCCTAGTCATCACTGATGGGCTCGGTTCCGAGCCCTCGGAACCGAGTCGGCCTTATACCAAGCTTGCGTGCACCAAAAACTCTCGAGCTAAGCTGCTACACACAGTGCCCTTCACTCAGTTACCTCGGATCTCATTTGCCGCGCAGCCATATAGCAACGTTTCACCAAGCTCTCCAGCTAAGTGATTTATCTTTATAAATTTACAAGTTTTTGTGGAATTTTTTCTTTCTACACTCAGCTCCACCCCACAGGTATCCCTTTCGTACCATTGTTGGTATTGGCCTTTCTACCCTTGTGGTATTCCATTACCATTGTTGGTATTTCCTCTTTCTTCATTTTCCTCACTTTCCTAACTCTTTCTCTTTGTGTGAGTGTTCGCTATTATGTCTGAGAAGAAGGGAACTACGAAGTTTAAACACTGCTCTTCTTGCAGTGGTAAACTTCCGAATAGCGACCTTCATGAAGAGTGTGTGTACTGTATGGGGGTTCTGCATTTGTCGGCAAAATCCCCATGTGATATTTGTGCTAGCTTCAGTCAGCTGACGCTGAATGAGCATTGTAATAAATTGATCCTGTAGGGCCTACTTTCATTGCCTTTTTCAGAGGCTATTTCTGCGACGGAGGTCTCATCCCCTCCTTCCGTGGACAAGAAACGTCCTCGCTTGGATCCCTCTTCACTGGCTGATGACAGGGGTAAAAGCCATAAGCACAAGGCCCAAAAGTCTTCCTCCAAGCACTGTACTACCTCCTCGGTTACGACTACCTCGGCTCCGAGTTCAGCTCCAGTGAAGCATACCGAGGTTGCCTCGTCAGCGCCTACCCTGTCTTCGACGACTACGGCGCCATCTACTACCTTGGTTCCGATCACTTTGTCTGCTTTTGTCTTGACACCAACGTTGCCCATCTCCATTCCGATGTTGGTTCCGACAACAACTTCAGAGCTGTTCTTGACATCCACCCCTGTTGTGACCTCGGCTCCGAGCCTCTTCTCGGCTGCAACCATTCCTTTGTTGCCGGTTTCTAAGCTGGAATCTTTGGTGCTGTTCTGTGATACGCCACGGACTAAGTACTCATCACCTGTGAACCCGTTTGCTGGACAAGCCTGCAGCCCCTTTTTGGACCAGCCTGAATCCCCCTCAGGGGCATCGGTAAGATCCACCAGGAGCCTTTCAGAATTGGATGTAGTGCACCTTTTCGACCAGCTGTTGATCACCAGGAGAATTTCAAACTTGCCTAGACCCCATCCCACTCCAGGCTTTGGGTCTACTACACCGGCGACCCCTACATACTGTCCTCCTTTGGATCCCTCGGTTCCAAGGCTCATATATCTGACATTTTCAAGAGGACCCCCTTCTTTGGCTCCAACATCGACAGTGTCTGAGGTCTTGAGGCCCCTTTGGGTGTCGGTTCCGTCGGAACCCACCCTTCCTCAATCTCATGCTTGGGGGGGTGGAACCTCCAGTTCCGGTCTCGGTTCCGACTGTGTTGTTGGTCCCGGCTTCGGTTCCGAGGGTGACTACCTCCCCGAGTTTGCTTGAGGCTCCGTCTCTGGGGGCAGACCGTGTGGAGCGAGGTGTGACTCCGGTTCCAATTTTGTCTTCTTCGGTTCCGGACTCCCACTCCTCTTCGGGCGGGCCCGCTTTCTGGGTGATGGAGAGGGTGCTTGCTTCTAGCAATCCTCCAGCGTTGGTCATCCCTCCAGTTCCTTCTGAGCCACAGCTGTCAAAGGCCACCCCCCCAGGACTCCGAGAGCACAAGGCCCAGGAAACCCCTGTCCGGGGTATTTCCCTTTCTGAGTCTTCTTCGGATGCTCCCACCGAAGAGCCCCCTCTGAAGTGGGCGTGTAAGAGGAAACACATGGACTTCCCAGATGAGTCCCTCACAGAAGATACGGACTACGATGATGGGGAAGGATCACCCCCTGATGATGACTCCTTTGGAGACATCCTGGAAATCTTGAAACAGAGGGGTGACTGGAAGCCCTCCAATCCTTCCTCGGAGGAATCCGTATTCCTGCAGTCCTTTCACTCTCGGCCCTCTACTTCTTGGATGCCCCCCCCCCGCCGATGAGTTGGTTAAGCTCATCGTGCAGCAGGCGTGGAAGAAACCGGACACTGTTGAGGCCATCCCCAGGAGATCAGAATGTACTCTCCCCTCCAGAGGATCAACTCCATTGGTCTAGAGGTTTGCCCGTGGACACTATGGTGGTGGCAGCAGCCATGAAAAAGGACCTTGCAGAAGAGAGTCCTGCTGTCCACCCACCCAACAGAGAGTGCCAGGCAGTGGACAGGTTAGGGAAGTGAGTTTTTGCGTCAGCGACCTTTGCATTCAGGTCTCTCAACTTTTTGGCACATTTTGCGAGGCTCCAAAGAGATCTTATCTCTGAACTCTCCAGGACCCTTGCGGGCCAAGTTTCAGATGGAGCACGTGATAAAGTTGCTTTCCAACTTGCCACCCTAGAGTCAATATCCAATTCGTCCATGAGGTTGCTGTCCCACACAACCAAAGGAGTGGCTAGAGCTGCGGGTGCAGGCGTAGTCATGAGACGCCATGCCTAGATGTGCATTTGTGACCTCACAGACTCCTTCAAGTCTTCCTTTTTAAATGCCCCTATCGAACCATCAGCTCTGTTTGGTGCTAAGGTCAAGGATACATTAGCCAGGTGCAAGCAAGACGGGAAGACCTTGTCTGCTGTGGGCCTAATCTTTTCCAAACTGCAGTGTTCCTTCTCCAGGAACCAGAGGAGTGGGAAGATGTGGCACAAGAAGTCTCAAGGTTTTTTCCATGATGCATGTGGTGAGGACTCCCCCAGAGGCAGAGGGGGTTCCAATAATGGAAGATGCCCCTTTCAGGGCAGAGGGGATCCCCGGAACCAGGGCTGCAGAGATTCCTTCTTGGGTAGACCGTATCAGCGCTCCTGAAGCGCTGCCCAGTTGCTTTCCTCTGGAAGCAGTCGGGGCGTGTTTTTGTCTGCACCAAGCTGCCTGGCTCTCTATTACAAATGATCAGTGGGTGCAGAGAATCATTACCAGACGCTACCACATTCCCCTAATATCTTATCCAAGACATCCGAAATCCCTTCCTGATGTTCCACCCAGTCAAAGGGAGGAGGCAGCTTACGAAATACGAAAGCTATGTCAAAAATGAGCCATCCAGCAGGTCCCCCCAGACCAGTGCGGATCAGGGTTCTACTTAAGATTCTTTATGGTGCCAAAGAAGAAAGGGGACTGGAGGCCCATTCTGGATCTCAGCCAACTAAACAAATCGGTAGTTTAGACCAAATTCTGCATGGTCACGATTCAATCCATCCTTCCATTTCTGCGGGAGGGTGTGTGGATGTGCTCATTAGATCTCCAGGATGCGTATTACCATATCAAGATGGACAAGCGCTTCTGGAGCCTCCTTCGCTTCCGGTTGGGAGCCAGTTACTACCAATTCAGAGCCCTGCCTTTCGGTCTCTCGACGGCCCCCAAAGTGTTTACAAAATGCCTAGCAGTGGTAACAGCTCATCTGAGACTTCAGGGATTCCAGGTGTTTCCATACCTAGACGATTGGCTCCTCTCTGCCCCCACCAAACATCTACTGGTCAGCGCCTTCCACTATACCTTAGTTTTAGCGGAGTCGCTGGGCATCACCATACACTGGGAGAAATCCAACCTTCAGCCCTCTCAACAATTGGAATTCATAGGGGCAATATTCAACACCCAGTCAAGTCTGATCTGTCTTCCTCTTCACAGGCTTCAGAGATTAAGGGCACAAGCTCAAGTGATACTCTGTCGAAGAAAGGTGCCTGAAAGGGAAGTCCTCCAGGCTCTGGGGTCTATGGCTGCAGCCATCCCTATTGTTCTCCTAGCCAGATTGCACATGAGATTACTATAATGGCTCCTTCAGGTCTAGTGGATACCCAGTCTTCACCCCCTGAGCTCACAAATTCTCATCACCAACCCTTTCTGGTGGATGAGTACAGATGAAAATCTTTGGTGTCACCCCTTTCAGGCTTCCCAGCCCAGTGCCACGGTGACCACGGATGCTTCCCTAATGGGGTAGGGGGGGCCACTTCCAGGGAAAGTCTCTCCAAGGTACGTGGTCCAATGTAGAGGTCAACTTGCATATCAATGTCCTGGAGTTAAGAGCGGTGCTATTGGCGTTGCAAGCTTTCCATCCGGAACGATTGCTGTCCAGTCAGACAATATGTCAGTGGTCTGGTACATAAACAAGCAGGGAGGGACCAAATCCTACCCCTTATGTCGCAAAGCCATGAGAATCTGGCAAAGGGTGATAGCTTCCAACCACTTTCTGATCGCAACGCATATCCCGGGGAGCTCCAACATGATTGCAGACAGGCTAAGCAGATGCATCCTCCATCCTCACAAGTGGTCTCTCAATCTGAGTGTGGTGGCATAAATTTTCAGCCGTTGGGGCAAGCCATGCTGCAACCTTTTCACCTCCCCCTCAAACACAAAATGCAGCAGCTACTTTGCCCCCTATCCCCTTCACGGGGAGTCACTGAGAGACGCTTTGTTCACGATTGGCCCATGGGTCTCCTTTATGCTTATCCTCCGATTCCTCTGATTCCCCTTGTTCTAAGGAAAGCTATTCGGTTGAGAAGCAAAGTGATCCTTATTGCCCCATTCTGGCCTCGTCAGGTATGGTTTCCCTTCAACCTCATCTGCTGCAACCTCCTTGTATCCTAGACACTCGTCAGGACCTCATATCTCACCCACAAGGGCTGACTCCCCCAAATCTGTCCACGATCAAGCTAACAACTTGGTTTCTCCACTTCCGTTAGTTGCCAGAGGAAACCCTCTCTTCTCCCATCCGTGATATTATCTTGGCCTCTCATAAACCATCCACCAGGAAACTTTACAGGGACAAATGGAAAAGATTCTCTATTTGGTCACATAATCAGAAGCTCGATCCATTCTCAGCCCCCATAGCCACTATTCTTCATTACCTGGCTGAACTCTTCAACAATGGGGCATCAGCTCTAGCAGCTGTTTCCAACTTCCATAATGGTTTAGATGGAGTCCCGCTTGTTTCCTCTTGCCTTTACAAGACTTTCCTCAAGGGTATTTTCTACAGCAGGCCTCCCTTCAGGCAGCCGGTGGAGGCATGGAATCTCTCCTGGGATCTGCAGTCTCTTTCTCTGCCCCCTTTTGAGCCTGCTGTGACATGTGATCTAAAACTCCTGTCATGGAAATCCTTATTTCTGGTGGCTGTCACCTCAGCCAGATGAACTTCTGAATTGCAAGCGTTATGTATCAAGAGCTCTTATCTGATCTTTCATAAAGACAGAGTATCACTTCGTACTAACCCATCCTTTCTCCCCAAAGTGGTTTCTGACTTTTCGATTAACCAGTCCATTGAGCTCCCTGTATTCTTCCCAAATTATTCAAATAAGGGAGAATATTGCCTACATTCCTTGGATGTTCATAGACAATTACGTTTCTATCTGGACAGAACTAAATCCTTTCACAAGTTGGACCAGCTTTTCAATTCCTTTGCGGGTACTAGAATGGGAGGTGCAGTATCGAAAGTTACTTTGTCTAAATAGCTCAGGGATTGCATTGCCTTTTCATATTCGCTTACGGATGGATCTAAGCCTGGCCAAATCTAAGCTCACTCAACTAGGGCTATTGCAGCATCGGTTGCCTTCCACTCTAGGGCCTCCATGGATGACATTTGTGCAGCTGCCATTTGGGCTAAGCCTCATAACTTTATCAAGCATTACAAATTGGATCTGATCTCCAGGGGAAGAGCGGCCTTTGGTTCAATGGTTCTCTGGAATGTTCTTCCATAAGGGCCACCCAGGTTCTCCAAGTAGTTGGGGACTCTGTCCCATCAGTGATGAATTGAAAGAAGATTAACAACTTTAGATAAAGAAGTTATGTCTTACCAAAACGTTCCATCTGAGTTGTTGATCTTCTTCCAGTCATCACACCCTCCCGCCGACCCCCTCCAAAGGTTCCTGGCGGATCTTCTATGTCTTTGTGGTGTCTTAGGGTTTCTGCGCAGAGATGGCCTCTGACTTGTTGTTTCTTCTATATATTGCATGCAAACTCGATCTGAGATAACTGAGTGAAGGGCATTGTGAGTAACAGCTTAGCTCGAGAGTTTTTGGTGCACGCAAGCTTGGTATAAGGCCGACTCAGTTCCGAGGGCTCAGAACTGAACCCATCAGTGATGACTGGAAGATCAACAACTCAGATGGAACATTATGGTAAGACATAACTTCTTTTTTCCCATTCCTCGCTGTATGGCGATCTCCATTTAAACTGTTCAAAGTTCCAAAATGTCAATCTTATGGTCTCGATCACATGACATTAAAAGTTTTAAAACTTCGAGCTTTCCAAAGTAGATCTATATGTGTGTGTGTGTGTGTGTGTGTGTGTGTGTGTGTGTGTGTGTGTGTGTGTGTGTGTGTGTGTGTAGATATATATATATATATATATATATATATATATATATATATACATACACGCATACACATACTGCAAGAAAGAGTTGGACAAATCTGGAATCTTCACTGTGTAATACCTTAAACTTCCTATAGTGAAGGCTCATGAGGTACATGCAAATGACCCCTTAAGAACATAATAGTGTTTCAGCTACAAGGTTTCAGAATGCCATCAAGTTTTTCTTTTTAAGTCTTTATGGGTATACACAGACCATTAAAGCCAAGCTTCATTAACTGTAAGCATGCCATATTTTGGACTTTTTGTGACCTCATCAGTATATCATAAGTGGATCGTGTGGTTATAATTTAGAAACACAGGGCTTTAAACCCTGCTGATGTCCATAAACATTAAGGTACCTGCAAAATATCCAAACAACCTGCAGGAAAATAATTTGCTTCTTACTAAATATACTAACTCAGAGTTTGCCATATGTGGGGTATATAGTAAAAAAAATTTAAAAAAATTGTTAATGGAAGCAGCTGTTTAAGTAAACTTACCATAAGAATAGATGTTCGAATGATCACTGATGCAGAATCCTAAGCTATATGGGTTATATCCTGCATAGGCTGTAACAGTCATCTGTTATATCATATGCCGGATGTAACCCATGTAGCTTAGGCTACTGCAGCAGTGATCACTATGAAGAACATCATTTTCTGTGTAAGAGCTCAAGTTCTGCAACAGAAAACTGCTTACAGTGCAGACTTGGCTATGTATAATTTATCAAAATGATTACATGTAATACTTTGCTATTTAAAAGAGCCAACCTAGAAAAAAAAGTTATGCTTTTTAAGGAATGATTTGATTGTTAAAGTTATAAAACTTTTTTTTGACTGTTGCTTATTTATGAAATGAACCTTTTACTATTTGAGATGCGTAAGTGCACTTCAGTTGTGGTATTTTATTTTTTATTACTAGTTTGGCACTTCAGATCATTCATCTTATTCCTTTCATCTGTTCTTTTTCTTTTTCTGTATTTCACTTCAGTCATCTGAAGCAAATTTGTTCTTATTGACTTTGGAATTGCAGATTACTACTTATCTTGTATTTTGCAGTTACTTCCTTTACTGGGAAATATACCCCATTACTGCTTTATTTTAATGTTTATTACCTCCAATCCTGATACCTGCTCCCACATAAGGGACAGTTAAACATTTTCTGGTATATTTTCTTAATAAAATTGGAAGTAAAATTACAGTAACTTATTGCAGACTTCTTTTTTTTACATATCAGTATGTGTTAACTGTAAAATATTCTTATTTTAGCTTATGTCCCAAGTATCCCAGTATATGTCAGTATCCTGTGGTTGAACATAATTTGATTTTCATTATTGTTTAATTGTTAAGCACATAACAGGAAGCATGCACTTCCCCATGCTTTTGATATGAACTGATTGGGCTTGGTTTACAGGAGTTTTGTTCAGTGGCGCTTTGTACAGTAATACAGAACTCAAATAATGGAAGAAATACAGGATAATACGTGCTGCCTGAAATCTGTAAGAGAATGTTGAATGAAGAAAAAAAATAATATACTGTACTTGGTGATTATTTTTTGATTATACGCAAAACATCTCAAGGCCTTTCTAGACCGTTAGGACTGAAAGATGTGGCAGGTTGTATATTTTGAGTAAATGCTGTGGATCTGAGAATTTAAATATTTTTGTCTGAATAGTATCTGCATAGCCAAGTCATTTTTGCAAGGCAATAATTATCCTAACGAAATATATAATCTGACCCAAGGGCTAAGAAACAGAACTCAAACTGCTGTGAACCCTGACTCATCAGAAAGTTATTTGGAATAGAAACAGTTGCTTAATTATGGGAATGGAATGTTAAACTTTGTTTATGAAAAAAATGTTTGATTTACACAGAACCAGATTTGCCTTTATCTTGTTAATTGGCAGTAGTTATAATGGTCTAGTTAGACATATTTTTGTCTAACAGTCCTGTTTCTCTGATAATTTTATGTGCTAAGATGCAGTGTCGTCTAAGTAAGATGAAATATCATGGCATGTTAATATATGAGCAGGCAGCAAGTAATATAGCAATTTGCAGCAGAATATGAACTTAGTAGCCATCACATACATCTCTGAATTCATCAAATGAAATATGCTTATGAACTGTATTTTTGTTACTGTTAAGGTTAATACCCTTTTTTGTGAACAATTATTTTAAAGCATAGTCTGTCACCATTATTCCTTTAGTAAAGTTGGGTGGCGGCTCCTCATAACCCCCCCTTCACCTTTAAAACTAGACAGGAGTTGGAGTTTAGGGTTTGGTAGGGCCTTTACTAACAGAGCTAAATGTAATTACTACATGATGACCTTTTTCAGCAGACGTGCATGGGGTTGCTAGCTGAACACTAACTGTGAAGAAGTCTGCATTACTCACAGTTACACAAATTGCTTACAGCCGGCCATCACCCTCTAGCTATACTTATTGCCCTCCTCCTCCTCCTCCTCCCTGGTCATCCTCTTGAAAGAGACTTCTGACAGTTCAGTTTCTGATTCAGGAGAAGCACTGTGCATTCTGTCCTGACCATAGAGCAGTGTAGCTAATGTTTGGCACAGCAATTGGGGCATTGTGGGAGTTTGGCATTGTAGCATTCATGTGTTTATGGACCTGGAAAAATCATATAATTGTGTACTATGGAGTCTGTTTAGGTAGGTACTGCAACAGTATAGGTACTGAGGGCTGCTCATACATGCCATTCAGTCCCTGTATTTGTGAAGCAAGAGATGTGTTTGTATTCTCAGCATTAAGCCAGATACATTGATGGTGCGCATAGGATTCCCCAGAGGAGTCTTGTTTCTCCACATGTTTATTATTTTTAGGAACATGGCTGTTGGTGTGCAACTAAAGTTTGGAGACTTCATTTTAGGACTTTGAAGATTGCATTGTTTTTGCTTGCAGGTAGTGTTCTCTTCCTGTCTTTAAATGATTCTGATCTTCAACATGAACTGGAGTGTTTTTTTTTTCTGATTATGAATTGGGCAAGATAAAAATCAGCCCCTCTAAATCAGGGTTCATGGCTTCTGTACCAGAATAGAGTGGAGTAGTCTTTGGAGATGAAAGGGAAAGAGAAGCTTCCTTAAGTGGAGGGGTTTGAGTATCTTGCAGTCTTGATAAATGTATGAGTGCAACTACTGCCAGTTCTGCAGCATTGCACTCGACTGTGCTGGAGAAGTGAAAGTTAGACTGGAGCACAGAGCTCCCAATTTGCCATTCACACCTTGCCCCTTTCATAGATGGCTACAAATTGTGAGTAGTGACTAAAAGGTTGAGATTGCACATACAGGTAGCAGAAGTTAGGATTTCTGTGTTCACTTTCATGACACAATAAGGGCTTCAGTATTTCAGAATGTATTGGAGTAGAATTGTTGCCATGGGTTAAGTAGAGTCAACTGATAATTGGTTTTGTATACAAGATTTGTGGAACCTTCCTTTGATGCAATTAGTCCTCTGATATACAAGATCATTGCCACTTCTGTTAGGAAGGTGACATTTCCTTCTTTTTTATAGGAGGGTATCATTACCCCAGTCCTTAAAAAGCTTGGGCTAGACTCTAATGATCTTGGTAATTACCATCCCAACTCAAACCTTCCTTTTCTTGGTAAGGTTCTTGAGAAAATGCTATACCATCAGCTGGAGAATCATTTGAGCTCTCATGGCATCCTTGATCCTTTTAATTGGGCTTTAGGTTCAACATAGTACTGAAACAGCTCTTATTAAAGTGTTTAATTACCTCCTAGTTGTGAGGGATCATCATTTTTATTCTGTGTTGGTCCTTGCTTATTGCTGTTCTGCATTTTGCTTGGTGGATCATTCTATTGGACCGAATGGAGCATTATTGCATAATATCTGGTTTGGTTTTTGAGTGATTTGTTTCTTATCTAGTAGGTCAGTGATGGTGAACCAATGACATGCATGTCAAAGGTGACACACACCATGACGTTTTGGATGACATGCTAGCAATTAGCAACACCCGAGTTACCAAAGACACTGTTTTTGCATTCATTGTACATGTGAAGTGCACTGAATTATTTTGTGCCAGGAGTTTTTGACATGCCAAACCCAAAAGGTTCGCCATCACTGTAGTAGGTTGAACCCAAAGAGTGATTTCAGGGGTTAATTTTTCTTCTTCGTATCCTCTCAGGGCACCATTCTAGGTCCATTATTGTTCACCATTTACTTATTGTCACTAGATAACCTTATTCAACAGAGAGGTTTACACTATCACTGCTGTACTAACAACACACAGCTTTATCTCTCATTCCTTCAGGATACTGTGAATGCCCATGCATCTTTTTCTCATGATTTGGAGCATGTTCATCATTCTTACTGTCTCAGTGGCATTTTGGATTTTCTACCAAGTTAACACATTACTTGCCAGCTTTCAAAACCTACGACTCCCCTCCCTCTCTCTTGCTGTGACAGCTGTTTGGTTGGGCACATCCTGAGAGGGAAGCCTACAGCGGTCACATATGTAAATGTGAGTGTTCAGTCTTTCTCTGCCATCCAGAGAAAAAAAGACATCTGAGGCTTCCTAGAATCCAGTGTTAATTTCTCCATCTTGCTGCTCAGAGATGTCACATTTGTGGACTCCCTTCCTCTCATTTTATCATTAGATTTATTGTCCTGTTTGTATTTTTGTGTTTATTTAAAACATTTATTTAAATATTATATTTCTGCCAGTGTTTACAGTAATTCCCATGGAAGTTTCTGTTTGTAGCATGAAATATTTGGCTCCTTTCTTTGACAAATGTTTGTTTTTATTTTTTATGAGGAAATTTCTGTCAGAAGTGCAGTTATTTACTATATGCATGATTCTGCTCCATATGTTTTTAACATTGGAACAAGTTTTTACAGCAAATTAAGTTATTTGAATATACTTGAAGAATTTAAGCTTTCTGATAAGAAACATAGTTTAAATTGCTTTTAAACATTATTTTTTGGAAGTTTAATGTGGTTAAAATGTGTGAAGCTAATTTTTAACACTGGGTTGGCACACTAGTTGCTTTGGTGTTTGGACTTTGTGTAGTGGAAATGATTTAACTTCTGTCAGTTGTAAAATAATTCTGAACATATTTCAAACTGCTTTTGTGGCAATAGAACAGTTGGGCGCTGTGAGGGCATACATATTACTAGAAGCTTTAAGCGCTTATTGTGATACATTATTCAGTGCTGTCAGTTTATTATTCTGGCTTGTATTATGTCCCCAGACTTAAGGGATCCTAACTCTGTTACCTCCATCAAATCCAGTTACACCTAAAAAGAAAAATATAAATAAAATTAATCACCCTGTGATTTGTGATTCTGTCAGGGCCACTGCTCAGCCCACAGAGTACTTACCTTTTGCCCCATCTCCTTTTACTCCAGCTTTACCAGCCACTATGAAATGGGAGTTAGAAATATCCTTTGGGACTGCTCCACTACCTGGCACAGGTATAGGACAGTCCAACCCTTTAGGTACAGGAGTAGTTTGGGGTACAAGACTCCTTGCCAGACATAATATTCTGGCCCTGGATATTTTATGTAGTAGAGAACTTCACAAGGAAAAGAAAAAAAAGCTTCATCATACAGCTGATAATCAGATTATAGCTGTTTATAAGGCTGATGTGGTTTCCTTGGCTAAAAGTATTCTGCAAACAGCTAATTCTGGTGGTTGTTTTCCATACATGTGCTGCAAATGCTAGTTTAGCTAGAGACATTTCTGCTGTTTCAGATAATGATTAGGACTCTGATAAGGACAGTGGTGATTTCCTAGATGACACTGAGTCCAGTCACCCTGATTCTTTGGAAGGTGAACCTGAGCACTTTTCCTTAACATATAGCTAAATTTAGTGATGATTTTCCTTGGGAAGAGTCTGAAACTACCCCAGAGCTAGGCAAGGCATATGGTCTTATGGAGATGCCCAGTTCTGTGGCTATTCCGCTACTCTTACAAAACTTGGAAGATGTTTATACAGCTGCTTGCAGGACACCACTATCCATTCTAACAGTCTGAAAAAGGGCTTAGAGAAAATATAGGGCCTCCTTTAATATGACAGATCTCTTTTCTCATTTGACTGTTGACCCAGATGAGGGAAAATGGTTAGATCTCTGGGGCAAAAGGATGTCTTTTTTTTAGTAATGTAGCCTTTGTAATGCCAAATTATCAGGGTTATATGGGGAAATTTATTTTATAGTCTGCATACAGTTTGGGTGATTTTTACTGCATTTGGCTCAGGTTTCGAAACATGCTTTGAGAGGTGTGCTTGAATGTGCAGATACATTCTAGAGAAATAGTTTCATAGTTTCATAGTATAGTACTAGGCTATCTGCCCTGGGGCATTTGTAAGCCTAGCCATAGTGATGTGGCTTTTGCCACCCCATGAAATGGTACAAAAAATGTACAGAATAAATTTAGAATACTGTGCCTCTGTCTAGAAGTGACACAATGAAGGTCCCCTTATATAATAGAATTAGTTTACTGTGCCCCTGTCTAGCAGTGACACAGATGTGACCCCTGGGGTAAACTTACGATCTCCCATCCACTCATCAAGATTTCTCTTGAAGAGAGTCAGTGAGGGTCTCTGCCTAATACGAACTGGGATCTTGTTCCA
Organism: Protopterus annectens; assembly: GCF_019279795.1. Taxonomy (NCBI): domain Eukaryota; kingdom Metazoa; phylum Chordata; order Ceratodontiformes; family Protopteridae; genus Protopterus; species Protopterus annectens. Next base: position 399,085,108 of record NC_056744.1, read on the forward strand.
AAGCATGGGAAGCCTCTGGGTTATGAATCTATCCCTCCAGCATGTCCTATTCATACTTGTGCCGAGGTTTAAGTCTTTAGCTCTCGTGGTCCTGATGGATTTGGATTTTTTGAGGTGGAGCATGTCCATCAGATCCTGATTGGACATGGCCTTGTACGTCAGGCAGAGATCACCTCTGAGCAGGCGGTATGCTACTGAATAGAGCTGAAGTTTCTTTAGTCTGGCAGAATAAGACATATGTTGGAGACCCTTGATTCTCTTGGTGAGGTACTTTTGTGGTCTCTCCAGCTGTTGCAAGTGCCGGGTGAGGTACATACCAAATGGGGCATTGTACTCAATCATGGGTCTGATGAGGGAGGAATATAGGGGTACAATGACATCCTTGGATCTGGATGTGAATCCCTTCATGATGAGGTGTGCAAGGTAGGATGTTTTTCTAACCACTTTGGCAACGTGGGTGTCAAATGAGAGGTCGCTGTCGACTTGGGTCCCTAGGTCTCTGATTACTTTTTCCGTACTCAGTGGGATGCTGTCTATGTGATAATTTGTGGGTACTTTGTTTTTCCCAAAGGGATGACTATACATTTTTGGCATTTAGTTTAAGGCCGTGACTCGGCACCAGTTGTCCGCTTCTGTGAGGCCTTTTGTAGGATGTGTGTGTCTGCTGGTGTATTGACTATGGCGCTAGTTTGCAGTCATCTGTGAACTTTGTCAGCCACAGCCCTCCCATGTTTGCTTTTAACATCTGAGAAATAAATGCCGAACAAGAGGGGTCCCAGGACAGATCCCTGTGGGACACCACTTGTGACTGGCTTTGAGTCTGACATTGCTCCAGCAATTTTAACTTCATGGGTTCTGTCCTTTAGCCAGTTTGCAACCCATCTAGTGACATAAGGGTTTACTTTTAAGCTGTTGAGCTTATCTATGATGCCTGAGTGGGGTATTGTTTCGAAGGCCTTAGCCAAGTCCAGGTATGCTGTATGGACTGCTTTGCCCTCATCAATGGCTCTAGTGACTGTTTCGAAAAGTCAACCAGGTTTAAAAGGCAGGATCTGCCCTTTACAAAGCCGAACTGGGTGGGGTCAAGTGTCTGTAGGTCCCCTATGTCTCTGTTTATGAGTTCCATAATTCTTTCCATAGCTTTGCAGACCAGAGTGGTTAAGCTTATGGGGCGGTAGTTTCCAGGGTCTGTAGAGGCACCCCCCCCCTTGTGGAGTGGGACCACTGTTGCTGTACGCCAGTGTTCAGGTACATATCCCGAAGTAAGGCTAAGGTTAAATAGCATTTTTATGTGTGGGTTTAGCTCCTCTTGGAGTTCACGTAACACGCAACCCGGGATACCGCCAGGTCCCATTGATGCTCTGTTTTTGCTTTGTTTAGGCGGTTCTCACTTGGACATCTGAGATGACAGGGAGATTACATTCAGCTGGGATAAGTATTTCTTCTTTTGGGGTGAAGGAGGGAGAAATTTGCACTGAACCTGTCAGCCAGAATGTTGGCAATATCTGTGGGTTCAGTGTATTTTTTGTTGTTGTGTACCAACTCTGAGCATATCTGAGGGTTTCTGCCCAGGTTTCTAACATAGCTGAAGAAGGCTTTGTGGTTATCTTTAGTGTCCTTAGCAATTTTTCTCTCAAAGTTGGCCTTGGATGTTTTATGAGAGAACGTAGTTTTCTGCTAATGTTGATCAGAGATGTCTTCCCTTCATGGGATTTTGCTCTGACGTGCAGTAGCTTCCTTCTTTGTTATACAATTTGTTTATGGCTGAGGTCCACCAGACAGGACGCTTACCTTTGGTGGAGAGGGACTTGGATTTGTTTGGGATTGCATGATCCATGCATTCTTGGAGATGTCCATAGAAAGCATTTGTGAAGGATTCGCATTGTGGGATGTGGTATCCACTGGCACAGTGGGCTTAAAGGATACCATCTCAGTCTTAAGAGGAGTGAAGTCTGCTTTTGAGAAGTTTTTCACTGTGGTCTTTTGTGCTGAGGTGGAGGTGGGATATGTATATCCAGGGTGATTAGTTTGTGGTCAGATCTCACTAGTGAGGGGTATACTTCGTGTGGAGCATTTTGTCCCCATGTTTGTGATGATCAGGTCTAGTATATTATCTCCCTAGTGGGAGAGGTGACTAGTTGTTCCAGTGCATTTGAATTTATGAATTCCAGGAACCTTTGGGCTAGGGTATTAGGGCTAGAATAATGTACCCAATCTATGTTTGGGTAGTTGAAGTCTCCCAGTATGATGGTATTTTGTGATACATTTATATCCTCCAATGTCTTCAGGAAGGCTGAGTGGGGTTCTTGAGATTTGGAGGGTGGTCTGTAACATGCTACCAGTTGTATAGCGGTTTTGCCTATGGTTAGTTGCACCTGTATGGTTTCTGATGCTTCATGTGTTGCTACTAACCTGGAGGTGTGGGTGTCCTTGATGAATATGGACACCCTCCCTTTGTGGTTCGGCCCGGGTTTTAAAAGCATGATACGAGGTATAGCCTGGTAGAGCTGGGGTGCTCTCAGGAGCCTTGAACCAGGTTTCAGTTACTGCACAGACGTCGATGTTCTCCATGCTGAGGTGTGCATCAAGTGCCTGCATCTTGAGATTTAGACTTCTGGCGTTGAGCAGCATTACCCTTAGTTTTTTTCCATTTTTGTTTCTAAGGAGGTGGGTTTGTCTTTTGAGCCTTGCCTAAAAAAGGCACTATGGGGGTGGCAAGAGCCTTAGCCAATATCCGGAAGCCCAGTGGTGACAGGTGTAAGCCATCCCTTGCAAAGCAGCGTGGCTTGTCCAACATGTCATCCCAGGCAGACAGACATTGGATACCCTTAGAATGACACCAGTACTTGAGCCAATTGTTAAAGCTGATCATCTTGTCTTTGTATTGTGGTATCATTCTTGGTGAGGGCAAGATGCTGTTCAGGGTCAAGGTCATACCAGCCTGGGCTACATAATCGGAGAGCTCCTCTATGTCTCTTTTCATGTAGTCCAGGGAGGTACGTCTCAGGTCATTCACACCAGCATGGACAATGACGGAGTCATATTTGTACTTGCTTTAGAGTGACTTGAGTGCGTGTGTTATGTGGCGGATCCTAGCTCCCGATAGACAGCTCACAGTCACCTTCTCCTTGTTCAGCCTGGTCAGCGGGACATCAGTGTGTCTGACTATAGAGTCACCTATTACTAGTGTATTAGGCAAGGTGTTTGGCCTTAAGGGCTGTGATTGGTTGACACACTGATTTATTGAAGTATGTGTTGCATGTGTTTTGTTTTGAGGTGGTGGATTTTTGGATGTCTGCTTTGGGAGCCTCTGTTGTTTTGGTAAGTTTTTATTAGAGCCTCGAGTATGTCTTTGTGTTTTATGTGTTTGGATTGCAGTTGTGGTAGGTCTATGTGGGACTGGGATTGTTGTGTGTGTGGTTGCCATCTCCTCCTGTCTGGTCATGCCAGTCCTGAGTTGAGAGAGTTCAGCCTCCAGTTTGGCTATATAGTTGCATCTCTCACATATATTTGTGTTTGTTGGGAGGAGGAGAGGGTTGTCTGTGTACATGAGACAATTGTAGCATTGTCTCAAGATACCCAGATTGACCAGCTGAATTGGAGACAACGCCAGTAATCTACCACTCGACATGCTAGAACAGTATAAGGGAGTGCTGTACCTTTAAGGGAAGTGGATATTCACAGGGGTGGTAAGTAGATGTAGTGCTTTACTTTGTACGAGAGTGCTTACTTAGTAGAGAAGTATTGAGAACAAGTGCTAGGCTTATAATATAGTGAGTAGTCTGGTTATACTAAGAGTAGAGCTTCCTTAAGGGAAAATTTGAAGAGCAGACTTTGCGGAGCCAGAAAAGTTTAACCTTGTTTAACTAGCCATGCGACAATCAAGAAAGCCGCAGCAAACAGATTTTAAACAGTGAACTACAAAAGAGCTAGAAATGGTCCAAAACAACCAATTACTACAGCTTCTTGTGCTGAGGTCACTTCCTATAGGGACAGGTAGGCTGCTCAAGGCTCCCCACTCCCACTGGTGAGCAAAGAAACTTCCCTCTATCCAAGTAAGGTAATGGACAACACAGGAACTACACCACAGCCCAGAATACAGCAATGCCTGTAAACTGGTCTAAACTAGTCGAGGAGAGGTGGGAAAACAAGGATTTTTTTTTTGTTTTTTTGGTAGAAACATACAGGAAATGCAAAAACAGTGATAAATTAGTTACACAGGCTAGCACACTTTAGTGGGCAGCCTCCACAGTTAAATTAAACAAACAAACAAACTTTCGATCAAATTCGACTAAAATGTAACTTTAAGTGCAGATTTTAAAATAATGCAGCAAACAGTTAAAAAACAGTTCAAGCTAGTTCAGGGTAAGCTACAGTAGCTATTCCAAGTGAAAAAAAGCAAAGATACTTAAATCCAGAAAGTAGTCGCTTTTCTGAGTTCCCTGCTGCTAGGACCACTCTGCAGAACCACGAGGAGCTTGTCTGAGCAGTATAGCCAGAAAAAAACACCCAGAGGTGGATTATAAACAGTGAACTACAAAAGAGCTAGAAATGGCCCAAAACAACCAATTACTACAGCTTCTTGTGCTGAGGTCACTTCCTACAGGGGCAGGTAGACTGCTCAAGGCTCCCCACTCCCACTGGTGAGCAAAGAAACTTCCCTCTATCCAAGTAAGGTAATGGACAACACAGGAACTACATCACAGCCCAGAATACAGCAATGCCTGTAAACTGGTCTAAACTAGTCGAGGAGAGGCGGGAAAACAAGGAATATTTTTTTGTTTTTTTGTTTTTTTGGTAGAAACACACAGAAAATGCAGAAACAGTGATAAATTAGTTACACAGGCTAGCACACTTTAGTGGGCAGCCTCCACAGTTAAATTAAACAAACAAACACACAAACATTCGATCAAATTTGACTAAAATGTAACTTTAAGTGCAGATTTTAAAATAATGCGGCAAACAGTTAAAAAACAGTTCAAGCTAGTTCAGGGTAAGCTACAGAAGCTATTCCAAGTGAAAAAAAAGCAAAGATACTTAAATCCAGAAAGTAGTCGCTTTTCTGAGTTCCCTGCTGCTAGGACCACTCTGCAGAACCACGAGGAGCTTGTCTGAGCAGTATAGCCAGAAAAAACTGCTGAAAAATGCCAGAAAAAATGCCAGAAAGATGCTGCTTCTTCTGTTGTATTAAGACACTCTACGTGAATAGGTAATCAGAACTCCTGTGATGATTTAAAAGCAAACATTTTGAATGCACCTTTAAGTTGTGAATTGGCGTTTGGGCCTTGTATTACACAGATTCTCAAATGGTAGGATGATAGAGGCAAGTCAATGAATGGTGTAAAATATTATTATCACTGTAAAATATTATTAGCAGAGAGCTAGGCTGACAAGACAGACACCGTACTACTGTATCCATTAATATTTGTATCAGTACAAATTCTTGCCAAACAGTTAATACTGTCAGAGTTATTTCAATTCTATTATAAGACAACTAGACCGATGAACACCCGGACCAAAAACGTCACTAAAGAGTGAAACATACTGTCCAGTTTATATACTCTTTTCAACCAATGTTATTTTTAATGTCCTTGTGACTTGTTCTTCTGGTTTCTGTTTGAGTCACGAAAAAGTCCATGGCTATTTCCAGCCTGGACACTTTCTAATGTCCTCCTTTGGTGCTGTATCTGAAGACTTCACAAAACGTCTCTCCACATCATCTTTGCGTCACTTAAAGTGTCTGTATTTTATTTAATTTATTTCTGCATCTGAAAGCTCAAAGAAAGTCAACTTCCCACAGCTATATGTTATTAATATCAAGCTGAAGATTTACAAGAAATTAATTGTTCTTGAAAAGCAAGCCATATTTTCTTTTACTGCACACACAGTATAATTTTGGGGAAAGCATTTTAATTTATACAATCTCTATCAAATGGGGTATTTAGAATGTTTCATGTACCCATGTTTTCCCCAAATAAGATGTCTTCCTTCAAGATTCAAAACAGACAAAAATCCCAGCCAAACAAAAGTCAGAGATCTAAAAGGAAATGGCAGGAGAATAACTCTTTGAAACCAAACAAGAGAGGTTCCTTTCTGAAAAAGGATCAACCCCCTGTAAAGGAATGACTATGCTAAGTCACAGAACACTGCTACCATCCCTTCTGCCCTTCTTTCTCTTCCTGCTTTCCCTAGACTCTCTCTTAGTTCCACAGCCTGTCCACAAATAGTCTCAGACAGTTGGGTTCTGAGAATAATTTGAAGAGATGAAACTGGCAGTGGATAGAAAATTCTCCCTCTTTCAGGTGAATTCCCCCACACCCACCTGACCAGAAAGAGCTGTTTTCTCCACTGCTCCTTCGCATGGTAGAAGCAGGAGTCACGGAACCAATACCTGAGGTACACAAAAGCAAAGGAATTTATTCCAGAATCTTTTTTGTACCCTGGAGACATCCTAGATTTTGCCTTTTCTAGACACATTTGTAAAGGTTCCAAAATTCAAAATGCTGACTTGGTCCTAACATTCTTTCCAGACCACTGTTTCATGGTGACTTTAGATTCCAAGGGCACTTGTTATCATAATAGTTTGATTCCAATTTCAGGAATTTTTTGAGATTTGCTGTGTCTGGCTTACATCACTAGTTTTCTGCATTCCCCTTTGTGCTACCTACTACACCTTGAGTGTTTTCAAAATGTCTGCCCACTGGTTCAGATTTTCTGTGGGGAGCTTTGTTCATGGGAGTTCAAGTGCAAGGCTTGTGAGGTCCTCGGGAGGCACCAACGCACATAAACAAAAAAGAGATGCTGGCAGTGATTCATGCCTTAAAAGCTCTTCACCACTTACGGACTCTGGGTCATCGTTTTCTGTCTCTACAACATTTTGTGTCTCTTTAGGCCTCATACTTTCCATTAGAGCAAAACACAATGGCAGGCAGACTAAACGGATCCTGGACAGACTCTCATGAGTGGAAGCTCCATGTAGGGGTATTCCAGGATTTGATACAGATGTAGGGAACACTTAAAGTAGATCTGATCACCTCCTTTCAAAACAGACAATTGAAAAAATTATTTTCAAGGCTTCCTTGCAGCCATGGTTGGAAGATAGATGGTCTGTCATTCTCATGATCAAGAAATTTCCTGTTTGTTTTTTTTAGGCTGATTTATAAATTACAAGGACAGGGCTGTGTTATGCATTAATCTATCATTCATGCTTAGAGTTGTTTCTGTATTTACCTTGAATCAAGCCATCAATCTCCCAGTATTCTATCCTGATCCAAAAAACAAGGGAGAAAAGATTCAACATACCTTGGATTCGCACAGATAGCTCAGGTACTACCTTGACAGAACAATGCCCTTTAGGAATAAACAGCTATTAGTCTTCTATACAGGGGCTAAGAAAGATAAACCTGTCTCTAAGCTAACTATTGCATAATGGTTGTTCTCTGCTATTCTTTTCTGTTGCTACTGCTATCTAAACCTCTTCCAGGTAAGTTTATGGCTCACTCAACTATGGCCTTGTTGTGTTCGATGGCATATTGGAAATGGGTGGATTCCAGAAGCTTTCTAGAGGCTGTAACCTGATCCTTTATTCATACTTTCAGAAAGCAATGCAGGCTGGATTCATTTTCAGGGTCCAAAGCAGACTTTGCTATTACCATTCTCCAGGTGCTCCTTGCTCTTTATCTTTCTACCTTGCAGGTAGGATAAGCATTGGGAATCTACCAAAAATACCACTGAGGCAGTGGGAATGATGAACAGTTGCATAAGTTCTCCTTACCTGCAGCAGGTAGATATTCAAATTCCACATATTCTCTGTGGCAGCATTTATGCAGTATCCAATTTTGCATACTTCAGGTAGGTTTCAACCTCTTTGATTCAGTTGTTGTTGGATGTGATTTTTATATGGTATTGCAGTTGGCTGCAAATTTACTGTTGCTTGATGATTCTAGCTTCAGGTGCTTTCCTCTCCTTCTTTGTGGAAGTGAAAAAGCCTGAGCACTCACTTTCTGTGACAGCTGAAGGCTTCCTTCCCAGGATAAGCTTAGCCAATCAGCTGTCACAGAAAGAGAGACGGAAGGAAATCTAAGCTTTTGAAAACTGGCTATTACTGGATTACCTGTGCAGGTAACCCAAAATGCCAGTGAGGTACTAAGGAATTTGAGTAGCTAGTGTTACAGGTAAGTAGGACTTATGCAACTGTACTTTGTCCATGATTGGAATGTCAGTAATAGGCTCAAACTCAATACCACAAAGACTTTTGTTTTGATGATACATGCTGCCTTGAGGGACTCTTTCCTTCCAGTTTTGTCCCCTAACATTTTTTATCAGGGTGCGAAACTTAACTTTGTGTGAAAGAAGCGAGAGCTTGGCATGATTCTTGATGACTAATTCTTAAGGACCATAATTTTACTGTTGTCAAGTCCTCATGTTTCCATCTTCAGAATATCAGCTTTAAGAAGTACGTAATTCTCCAAGTGATCATCCAGCTGTAGTTTATGCTTTTGTATCTTCACGCTTGGGCTTCTGTAAATTTCTTTACATTAGCTTACCTGATGTTGATTTCACACATCTTTAACTTGTACAAAACTCTGCAGCTAATCATTTGACAGAAGTCTGACATTATCATCTCATTTCTTCTTTGTTGTATGAATTACATTGTCTCCCAGTAAAACGACTGATTATTTTTTAGTTCCTAGTTATTGTTTATCTTGCTCTTTATAACCTTGGTCCTCCATACCTAATAAACCTCCTGCAACCTTATATTCCCACTCGGACTAATTGTTGTTCCGTCTTACAACCTTAACACCTTCAGTTGCCTGTCTTTCACCTACCAGGTTAATTTTTTATGGTATTTTCTCCCTAGGTGGCTTTGAGATTCACCCATAGGTTTCAAGAGGCTTTTAATCACACCTTTCTGACCTTGCTTTTAACTAAATATCCATTTTGTGTTTTATTTTTCTGTATTATCTATTTGTATATCTTTTAACTTTTCCATGTTTTATTGTACTGTATTTTTGGTATTGTAAAGTGCTTAAGTTCAGGCACTTTAATAAATTTGAACTTAAAATTAACTTAAACTTACTTATAATATAATCTAGATATTGATTTCTGAGGCTTTCTGTTGATAAGTACTTTTCAATGCTGTTTTGCACTTTATCTGAAAATATACACGTGTTGCCGATACATTTGTGCTTTATTTGCAGAGGTTTTGCACTTTTAGGTGAAGTGCTGTTGTTTTTGTATTTCACTGTTGAGCTGCATTCAGATCCATTCATAGCTAAATCTTTACTCTATATTACTGTGTTGCACTTTATCTGGAAATGTACTAGTGCTGCTTTAATATTTGTGAATTATTTGCAGATTGTTTTGTACTCTCACCTAATTTAAAGTGCTTTTGCTTTTTTGCCATTGCTTCAACTGATGAGTTTATGCACTTCTGCCTGACTCATAAGTTTTGTCTGTTTGATAAACTCTTTAAACTTGGTTATTTACTGCACTATGGGCTTCATTTCAGTGAATTAAAGTTAGAAACTTTTGGTCTACCCGCTGATGAGAGTAGTGAGTAGTCTGGTCTTCTTCTGAGCTGGTAATTGCTAGGAAACCTTAAAGAGTGCTTGGGGTAATTGACCCGTGGGCTGTTTATCTTCTTTTCTTTTTTTGCCTACCTGTACAAAATCGTAGCATTTGTGTGAAACCAAGCTTCACTCAGTGACAGTTAGCAGTGCCCTGTGTAAACAGTGGTACTAAGAATTTCTATTTTCCTAAAAACTAACTCCTAAGAGTTCCTAAGTATACAGTTGCCCAACAAGCATCCGATATGCTCAAAGAGGAACACTGATCTACAAGATTAAAATAAGACTGTATTTATTACCCAAGTAGCATCCAAGCAAATCTGCTATATACACCTTTAATTCTCCCTTACAGTGGTTACATGGGAAAGGAGCATAGAACCAAGAGTATTTCATCACTGATCACAGTCTTACTTTAATATCCCCCTAGCCCTTTCCTAGTGAAGCCCACTGTATAGATACAAGAAACCATGAATTTGCATTTTCCTCGTGTTTGTAGCCAGCTTGATAGAATTGGGCATCTGAGACCGTACGAGAGATGTAATTCTACACAGTTTCTGGAGGCAAAGCTGTAGCATAAAAATACTACAGCTCCCAAACAGGTTGTCAGACACAAACAACACACAGTACCTGCCACACAAAGTCACTAGAAAAACATGTAGATACCCTCATGCTGAGGCTTTTAAAAGTATGCAATCTACACCTTAAAGACCTCTGAGATGCAGAAATAAGTATCCTCAGCAACCTCCAAAACACACTACAACACTCCCCATGACACATTCAGCCACAACTCACAGTGTCTCACTGTTTAAGCCCATAAGGCTGACAACCTCGCAATCCAATATTTTGGCTATAGGAGACTCAGTTGTGATACCCACCAGTGTCCACTCACCAGGCTAAGGAAGGAAAGGGTTATGGTTAGTTGCCTGTTAGGAGCCAGGATCTGCCAGATCACACATGCAGTCAAGTCATTGAACCACCAGCACAAGAATGTCTTAATCAAAGTCCATGTGGGTGTAAATAACCTGAGATGCACCTCTCTGGGCTATATAAAGAGAGAAATGATAGAGCTCTCGGGTGTCCTAGGCTGTTATGAGCCCAGCATTGAGCAGCATTCTACCTTCTGCAGTGATGATGTCACAGTATGAACAGAAGTTAATTGACCTCATCTCCCTGCAAGCTCTCCTCGGTCTGGAGCAAAGAAATGTCTGTGTAGTTACTGAGACATGGTTTAAAGCCACAGGGAGCAGACCAACAATGCTTTCCACACATTTAAACCAGTAATTGCACAGAAAGGGACAAAGGGTGGAGGTGTTTGTTTACATCAGAAACATACTTTTCTCAATGCTGGTCAAGCAATATGACCCATTTGAGCTTTTCCATATACAACTTACTATACCCAAAGTTCCATACCTCGTCTTTATAAGCTATAGGACCTCCCTCTATGACCCAAGAAACTCACACCTCATACTTAAATGAACTGGAGTCACTATTCATTCAATCCAACACTTTAGTCATGGGTGACTCAGCTACCCTACCATAAACAGGGAATCATACACAACCCTAAACTTGCAGGCCTAAGGATTCTGGAATTTGTCAACATGAATACCTTGGATCAGTTTGTTCATCCGTCCACTAGGGGCATCAGTATCCTTGACCAAGTCCCCACCAACATGGGTTCATAGGTTTGCAGATGACTACAAGCCTAACTGCCCTGAAGGGCCATTTTAACCCTAGCCAATAACCTGAGGCCAGAATAAAATCCTGTACCTTGTGCCCGTAAGGTGAAATTAACCATTATGCCAAACCCACCCACATGAAGGAATATGGCACCCCCCCCCCCCCCCCAGTAATGTCCTCACTGGTCAGAAGTCAACCCATAAAACTGTCTCCTTCAAAATAAAGGTAAAGCATGTGACACCAATTAAACCTTGGACTTTTAGAAATATTCTAAGGCAAACTTCTTAGTTTTAAGTGACACCTTGGCAAACTTTCAAGCCCCCTAGAGAAACTTCCTCTCTCTTCAGGTACCTTCCCAGAGCATCCCAGTGAGGAAATTTCCCGTACGAGAATGTGCAAAAGGAAGCACATAGATTCCCTTATGGAATCTCTCACAGAGGATACTGACTTTGAAGGGGAAGGATCCCCCAGGTCTCCACCATAAGATGGCTCATTTGGGGACATTCTAGACATTGTTAAACAGAAAGGTGGTTGGTCCTCAGATATTCCCTTCCCAGAGGAGTCAGTTTTTCTATAAGCTTTTAGTTCTGGCCCATCTGAGTCTTGTGTGACTCCCCTGGCTGATGAGTTAATCGACCTAGTCTCTCTCCAAGCATGGAAGGAACCAGACTCTGTCGAACCAATTCCTCATCATTCAGACAAACTTTTGGCACTGCCAAAGGACAGACCACGTTGGAGCAAAGGAGTCCCTGCTGATGCTGTGGCTATGGTGGTATCCACAAAAATGGAGCTCACTGAGCAGAGCTCCTCTGTCCATCCACTTAATAAGGAGTCAAGGGCATTGAACAGATTTGTAAAGTGCATATTTGCTTCAGTGACCTTTGCCTTGAGGTCGCTGAATTATTCAGCATACTTTACAAGGCTGCAGAGGGATTTGACCAAGGAGCTCTCTAAGTCCCTCTTGGAGTCCTTGTCTGTGGAAGACTATAAAAGCTCATCCTCACAACTGGCCATTCTATTATCCATTTCCAATGCGTCCATGAGGCTAATATCCCATGCTGCAGAGGGTACCTCATGGGCTGCCGGTTTTGGCATTGCCATACAGAAACATGACTGGATGTGGCTATGCAATTTTATGGAGCTTTTCAAGTCGTCTTTCATCAATGCTCCTTTTGATGGAACATCCTTGTTTGACCCTTCTATTAAAGAAATGCACTCTCACAGTGAACAGGAGGGAAAAACCTTATCTGCCGTAGGGATTCACTTTTCTACTGCTCAATGATCTTTTTCCCAGATTCAAAGAGGCGGCAAGAAAGTGTGGTTCTAGAAATCTCAGGGTTCTTTCCAGGACTCATGCAGGGGCAACTCCTTTAGGGACAGAGTGGGGAGTTAGAATGGAAGACACTTTCCTCACAGCAGAGAAGGCCTACAAAACCAGGATTTCCATGATTACTTTTTGGATAGACCTTTTCAGCTGTCCTAAAGGTTTGCCTGACTGCTCACCTCTGGAGGCAGTCAGGTGGCACTTGTTCTTGCACCAGACACCTGGGCTGTTATGACAAAAGATTGCTGAGTGCTAAAGATAATAGCCAGTGGTTATTTTATACCATTTTTCCAGATTCCTCCAACTAAAAGAAGAACGCTTCCTGATGTCCCACCAGTCATAGAGAAGCTGCAGCTCAAAAGATTCAAAATATTGTTGGACAAAAGAGTCATCCAGGTGGTCCCACAAGACCAAAGAGGAATCAGAACTTACTCAAGGTTATTTTTAGTGCCAATGAAGACAGGGGACCAGAGACAAAATTTGCATCTAAGCAATCTGAACCAGTCTGTGAAGAAGTCAAAGTTCTGATTGGTCACTGTTCAGTCCATCCTGCCTTTTTTGCACAAGGATGATTAGATGTGCTGAGTCAATCATCAGGGCATGGTACTGTCAACATCAAGATGAACAGCAGTTTCAGCTGGGGGTCAGTCACTATCAGTTCAGAACCCTGCCATTTGGTCTCACCATAGCCCCAAGGATGCTTACCAAGTGTATGGTAATGATGGCAGCTCACCTGAGACTGCTGGGATTCTGAGTGTTTCCATATTTAGATGACTTACCATTCCAACCAGGCATCTCTTAGTGCAGGCCAGGGACTATTTGTTCAAACTTTGTCAAACACTAGGCATTACAGTCAACATCTTCAAATCCAAACTACAACTATTACAGAGCCTGGAGTTCATCAGTGCCCAGCTGAACATAGTAAGTCAGATTGTGGCTATGCTTATACATTGTATAAATACAATCAATTGATTTAAATTGTTGGTCTTGGAAAATTGCATTTCTAGTAGCAATTATTTCCTGTAAGGAGAATTTCTGAACTCCAGGCTGTATCATCCAAATCCCCTTATATTGTTTTCCACTAAGAAAGTTACTTTGTGAACCAATCCATCTTTCTTACTAAAAGTAGCGCCTGAATCAAATGTCAATCAAACAATTTATATACCTGTTTTTTTCCTAATTTTTCAAATAAGGGAGAGTACACGTTATACCTTTTAGAATAGATGGACAACTACATTTTTATCTACACAGGAGTAAGGATCTCAGGAAAACTGAGCAGTTGCTGTTTTTTTTCTCAATGAACAGACTGGGATCACCTGTCTCTAATGTTACCCTGGCAAAATTAATTATTGATTGCATTTCTTTTGTATATACTCAGCAAGGCCTCTCCCTGTCATAGCCACCTATGGTTCATTCAGCTAGATCCATGGTCACTTCTTCTGCCTTCTGGTCTAGAACTTCTGTTGATGACATGTCTACAACAGCTACCTGGTCTAATGCTTATACCTTTATTACTCATTACAAACTAGATTTGAGTTCTAGAAGCAGAGCTGATTTTAGTTTGGCAGTTCTCCAGAATATCCTTCCATGAGGGCCACCCACGTTTCACGTAGCTGGGAACTGTGTCCCATATGTTGAGGAAGACTGAAAAGAACAACATCAACATGTTTTAAAGACGTGTCTGGAGTGTTTCTCCCTGGGCCTCCACTGAAAATTGGCTTTGTTCCAAGTCAGATTTTCCCAGTAAACAAATGTTAAATAAATAAAGATATTAAAGTTATGTACTCACCATAACTATGCATCTATGGTGTCCATTTTCATTCTTCCTCATCTCCCCATCCTCTTCCTCCTTCCTGCTATCTTCTGGAGTGATCTCATGGACCTCCTGGAACCTTTTAGCTCCAGGTTTAAGCTCTGGCTGACTATTATTTTCCTTCTTCTTACTCTATCTTAGGAAGTATATGGCAGCAAACTCAGTCTGAGGTATTGTAGGCTAACTGGGACATATAAAGATATAAGTAAGGAATAATGGAATTGGATACTAGATGAAATAAAGGAGCTTTGTTGTTTTTGGAAAACATGCAAGCTGTCATGTAATAAAAAGGCTTATTTGATTAATTCAATTATACTTGGAAAGACAGCATATTTAGCCAGTGTGTATATGTTGACAATAATCTATGAAAAATAAATACTACAAGTAATTCTTTCTTTTATGTGGGGTTCAAGATTGAATCCAAACCCAAATGTTTATGTTACTTCTTTGAATTTGTATAAAGTTTTGATATGATGTTGTCATTTTCATTCCTTCCTCAATAATGGGGTTCAGATCCAATCCTCGGATCCAACTCAGCCAGTTTCCCAAGATTTTAGGATCTGACTCTCAAGCTCCTCCCTTCCCCATGATGTCCCCTGACCACTGTATTCCCTCAGATCTTGTTTGCCACTCTTAAAAGATCGGGCAGGATTGCGATTGCTCGAGCTCCTATTTGAGTTTTAGTGAGTGAATACATACGTATTCCCTTTCCTTCTCTCTTTTTTCCTTATATAATAATTGTATCTTTCTTACTCTGTTCAAAACTTTTCTAAACCCTTTGTTACGAACTTTTAGGTAAACCTTCACTATCATTGTTGATAGTTTGTTTCCTTCTTTTACCTTGTCTTAAGGTAGTTCTATGTATAATATTGTTGGTATTTAGGCCTTTCTTCTTTTCCTACTTTCTTGTTTAAAAGGGGAAAAAAGTTTTGTTTTATTGTGTGGATGCTTCGTTCATCTATTTTTGCAGTATGGCTGATAAGCCTACTGATATCAAAAAGTACACTTCCTGTGGGCGTAAGATCCCCAACTCTGATGCCTACAGGGAATGTGTGTGTATTGTCTGGGCCCTCCACACTTGGACACCTCCTGCTCCATTTGTGCAGCCTTTAATGCTAGGACCATTAGTGACAGAAGGAATAAGTTAATTCTGAAAGGCCTCCTTCTGGCCTCTGCTACTTCTGCAGATACTTCTTCTTCAGGGTTTGAAACCCCCTCTCAAAAATCTGAGCAGTCCAGGGAGCACTGAAACCCTCACCTGCTCAGGCTCCTCAATTCACACCTTCTTCTGAGCCTCCCAAGAAAGTTTCTAAGAGCTTGGATCCAAAGTCTTTGGATCAAACATCTGCTGTTGCCAAATCTCCTCCACTTTGTACTTCACGATATTCACTGAAGCCAGTATCCCTAAGGATGAGTTCTCCTTTTCTTCAAAGATGCCCAAAAAGTTGTCAAGGTCACCATCCACTTCTTCCTTCTTTAGGTCCTCTTGAAGTCTTTCCAAGTCAGAAGTAGATAGGATGATGAGAAAATTCCTTAGAACACAGATCCGGGTGGGGGTCCTGTCGGCTCTGTCTCCCATCAGATTTGTGGGCCTTAAACCTTTTTTCCAGTCTGTGGTTGCTCCTTCCCCGATCTGACCTGCCATTTCAGAGCCCTCAGAGCTGAGATCTCTGAGAATTGAGCCATCATATCCAAAGATTTTTCTATCTTCCACTCCGGCAACTTCTCTGATCCAGTCGGCTTCTACTCCCTGCAACACAATGGTTCTTGGAGTGTAAGTGTCAACATTGGAGCCAAAGGATTGACCTCGACTCCGAAGCTTTCAGAGCCATCACTTCCCCTTGGAGCTTTGGTGTTGGAAAGCTCATCTCCAGCTCCTTCCTCAGAAAGGAGGGTAGGGGAGAGCCTTGGATTGTCTACTCCAAGAGCTTCGGGTCTGGTAGGATTGTCCTCGGCTTCTCCTGGTCCTTCTGCCTTTGAGGCGGTGGAGAGTGTTTTCTGCAAGAGTAGTTTTGACTCTTGCTCCTTTGGATCCATTCCCTTTTCCTTCTTTGGATCCTTAGTCTGAGTCTTCTCAACCTACACAACAGGGATAGCCAGCCTGGCTGAGCTTTCAAGCAGTTCCCATCAGTGAACTCCCTGCTTCTTCCGACACATCCCCAGAACATCCCACTGAAGAGGTTCCTCGGAAGATGCTCATGCAAGAGGAGGCACTTAGATTCCCCACAGGAATCCCTCACAGAAGACAGCAATTTTGATGAAAGGGAAGGGTCCTCTAGATCTCAACCTGAAGATGTTTTGTTTGGAGACATCTTTAGAGATCCTACGCCAAAAAGGTAATTGGTCTTCCCAAACACCTTCCAAGGAGGAATCGGTGTTCTTGGAAGCCTTTGATTTTGGATCATCTTCATCTTGGGTTACACCACCTGCAGATGAGCAAGTAAACCTTGTCTCCCACTAAGCATGGAAGAAACCGGACTCTGTGGAACCGATTACCAAATGTCCGGACAAGATTATGAGTGCTCCTCCCAACAGAAAACACTGGATCAGGGGAAGACCTGTAGTTGCCATGGTCATTGCAGCAGCCACTAAGAAGGAGCTGGCTGAACAGAACTCCTCTGTCCATCCCCCTAATAGGGAGTCTAGGGCATTGGACAGGTTAGGGATGATTCATCTGGGTATTGCAGGTCTCAAGTTGACCACATGGTTTCTCCAATTCCATTGATGCCTAGACATTCCAGGCTTTTCTCTACAGTTCGCCACATTCTTTTCTCGTCCCACAAACCTTCAACTAGGAAGATTTATAAGAATAAATAGAAAGGGTTTTCCTTATGGGCTCATCAAAGGGACTTGGATCCTTTCACTACTCCACTCCTGGCTATCTTAGATTTCCTTGCCTCTGTCTTTCAAAGTGGGTCAAGTTTCTCCATGCTTCTCCTTTAGCTTCATTTAAGTTATGTAAGGCTTTTCTAAAAGGTACATGTTTACTTAGACCCCCCCCATTTTGAGATCCTACTCCACCTTATTGGTATTACAGACCTTAGTATATTCACAAATTGAGCCTTCAGCTAAAGTAAATATTACGTTTTTATTTTGGAAAAAGGTCTTTTTGGTGGCTATCACCTCAGCATGATGAATATCTGAACTCCAAGCACTCTCTTCAAAACCACCATATTTGATTTTTCACAAGAAAATAGATGTTCTTTGTGTTTCACTGTTGCAGTCATCACTGGGTTATCTGCTTGCAGTAGCCCTCAATTGGCCTGATTATCAAAGTCTTGGGTCCTGCGTCGATTGCTCTCTCATCTTCCATGATGTCAGGTAGTCAGGGGTGTAAAGCATGCAGCCGACACCATTACATCAGTCTTTCTTGCAGTGCGGTGTCCGAAGCAGAAGCAGTTCTCAAGGGCCAGTCGGCCGACTCCTGAAATTTTCGTTTTCGAGTTTCAGAACCGAAGTCTTCAACTAAGCTAAGTACCCCTTTGGGGAAACTTTGTCTTGCTCTACTCCGATGTCAGTAAAAGTCAATAACTGTATTTCTTGTGGAAAGCAAATACCACAAAAAGATTTTC
This sequence comes from Protopterus annectens, assembly GCF_019279795.1. Taxonomy (NCBI): domain Eukaryota; kingdom Metazoa; phylum Chordata; order Ceratodontiformes; family Protopteridae; genus Protopterus; species Protopterus annectens. The sequence goes on from NC_056744.1 coordinate 399,103,063, forward strand.
ATTCGTATTGTATTCCTTGCCTAGGCCCTGACCACGACGTACCTCGCTGACGGTTTTGTGCCTTATTTAAACAATGAACTATTTGTCGTCGGTGTATTTACACTTCTAAATATTTTGGTACTCAGTTTAATTACCCAGATATGGCTTTGGTAAGCCACTCGACTACCGACATTCCGAAAAAATGCAAAGATAAAGACAGAGACAGACTGCATAGGTTCAAAGCTGCCGACGACGCTTCTCCTAAGCTAGTCGCCAATTCGCCGGTACTCAGTGAGGCGCTTTCGCAGCCCCTGATACCCGCTACTTCAAATTCGCAGGCCTCTACTGAGACCCATTCGGAGTCCAGTATGCCGCGAGATGCTTCAACTGTGAAACCTGCGGATATCTCTACCTTGAATGGGTCCGGAGCCACTGTGCAGGTACTGGCTTCTGAGAGTGTATTCAGGCCTACTGACTTTCATATTAAACCGATGCCATCGTCTTCTTCAAAGCCTAAAACTCGATCCATGCCTAGAAAACGGATGCCCAGACCACATGGTCAGGCCTCTATGCCTAAAAACAAATGATAAGAATGGCTGAAGACCTTATTACTTTAATCAGGGGAAGCCAACCTTCCCCCTCTAAGAGACCTAGGATTGATTTTCCTTCTGATTCTTCTGATCAGGACTCTGAAATTTCTGTTTCCTCTGATGACCGGGATTTACCCTTATCTACTTTTGAGGATTCTGATGCAGAGGACTCTATTCCCTCTGCTTCTCCCCCAGAGGATTTTTCTTTTGGTGAAATCCTGCATACTCTTAGGGAGCATTTTCGCTGGGAAAGCCAGGATTACTTTGACTAAAAAGAGGCTTAGGGATTTCTTATTCCTGCCCCAACACAGGCCTTTAGCTATTCCCCCTGTACTGGACATTGTTGAGGATGCCTTTTCAGAATCTATCTTGGCCCCTGACTCTTTACCTCCTACTCCCAGAAAACCAGATAGATATTACAGGGTTCCTGACTCTCACAAGTTCCTCTTTAAAAATCGTACTGCGGATCCTGAGACCATTTCACAGGGACCCAATGGCATTAAGGCTACTACTGCCAAAAATTCTACCCCCTCTGAGAGAGATTCCAGGGTGCTGGATAGATGGGGTAAGAAGGTATACACTTCTGCAACCTTGGCCATTAGGGCCTTAAACTGCCAGTTTTATATGTTAAAGTATCAGCAGCATATTATTGGATTGCTTAAACAGAAAATAATGTTGATTCCTGACTGTGCTGAAAATAAAGATTTACAGGATTTAATGCATTCTGCTGAACAAGTTGGAAAACATACTTTGCAGTGTGGTTTTGATTCACTAGAGGCATCTTGCAGGGCTGCTGCCACTGGGTCTGTACTTAGAAGGCATGCTTGGCTTAAGGAGCAATCTTTGCCAGATCATGTTAAAGCTAAATTGCTGGATGTTCCCTTAAACCAGGACCGCCTGTTTGGCAACAAAGCAGAAGTACTTTTAAAAAGATGGAGGAAAAAGCTAAATCTATGCAAACTGTTAAAGATTTCCTGCAAGTACAGCCTCACAGATTTAGTAGGCATTGGCCCTCTAAGAATTGGTCCTTTCCTGCCTCTTCCAGGCCTTCTCAGTCCAAACCCAGAACCAGCAGAAACCCAGGCTTCAGTCCCAAGGTACTCACAGGCCTAAGCAGTAGGGGGCTCCCACTTCAAAAGCAGGGAGTAGTAAGACTCCCCCCTATGGTCAACTGTCTCAATGACTTAACTTTAAAACTTCCAAGCCCTGCACAACTGACTGTTCCTTTAGGGGGAAAGATTGCCCTGCAGGCAAAAAATTGGGAACTTATTACCCAGGACAAATGGGTTTTAAATATAGTTTCCAGAGGATACAGATTCCACTTCCACACCTTACCAACCCCAAACGGTTGGCCAGATCTACCCCCAAACCAGTGGACAGAAGCTCAAAAGCAAATTCTCTCTCTCTTAAGTATCAGAGCTATTCAAACTGTCCCAGAACAGGAAAGGGGACAAGGTTTCTACTCAAGACTTTTCCTGGTGCCCAGAAAAGACAACTCCTGGTGTCCTATCCTGGACCTCTCCATACTAAACACATTTTTGGTGATCACAAAATTCAAGATGCTAACTCTTCACCAGTTGCTTCCTATGCTAGTCAAAGATGCCTGGTTGGCAACACTGAATTTAAAGGAAGCCTACCTGCACATCCCAATCAGGGAATCTTGCGGAAGATACCTACGCTTCAAGGCAGGCTACATGCACTATCAGTTCTCTGCACTGCCCTTTGACTTATCTACTGCACCCAGGGTATTCACAAAATGCCTAGCTCCAGTCATTGCATTTTGCAGGCAAAGAAATATTCAGATATACTCATACCTGGACGATTGTCTAATTCAGACAGAAAGCCAGGACATACTACTGAATCATCTGGCGTTTGTACAAAAATTGCTAACTTCTCTGGGGTATACTATAAACAAAAAGAAATCACATCTTGTACCCTGCCTGCAAATTGTATTCCTGGGAGCAAGCTTGAACACAACTTCCCAGATGGCTTTCCTCATGCCAGAGAAACAAGTTCATTTGACAACCTACTTCAAACTACTGGCCACAAAGACCCAGCTATCTGCAAGATAAATACTGCAAGCCTTTGGGTTCATGGCCTCCTGCATTCTCCTAATTTCATATGCAAGACTGCATATGAGGAAACTACAATGGTATCTAAAAAGCCTATGGTGTCAACATTCTCAGGATCTAGAAGCAATGATCCCTATCATACCTTGCCTACAGATAGAGTTCCTTTGCTGAGCAGAGGCCTGCTACCAAACTGGAACCAAAGATATTCAACATAGGTTCATAGGTTCATAGGTTAGTACTAGGCTAACTGCCCTTTGAGCCATTTTAAGCCTAGCCAGTTATCCCCTGTGAGACATGTTGTGAAACAAATGGGGGAGCCCAGAGATAGACCTGTTTGCCTCCCCCCAGAACTACCAATTGGACAAATTCTGCACAAGGACTCCCCACAAGCAAGCTTGGAAAGTGGATGCCCTGTCCTTCATCTGGAAAAACCTTTCAGTTTATGCCTTTCCACCTCTGCCTCTCCTCTCCAAGGCACTACTAAAGATCAAACACGGAAAACCAAGGACGATACTGATTGCACCAGACTGGCCATGCCAACACTGGTACCCCCTTTTGCACAGTGTATCACTGCTGATACCATGGCACCTGCCTCAGATCCCTGCCCTGCTGTCCCAGCAGGAAGGCCAGATTCTGTACCCTCAGCTTCAAACCCTGAACCTGGCAGCCTGGCTAATTACCTGATCTCTCCATTACCATCCCTCAGTAAGCAAGTGTTGGATGTCATTCTGGAGGCAAGGAGGCCTAGTACTAGAAAATCTTACGCTGAAAAATGGAAAAGATTCTGCTCCTGGAACCAAACTCAGGGGATGGGCACAGCAGTGCCCAATTTACATCAGATTCTTCAATACTTAACTGAGATGCTTCACAAGGACCTTTCCTTTTCCTCCATCAAAATTCATGCCTCAACCATTTCAGCTCATTACAACACAGAACCACCCCTCTTCTCTCATCCACTGCTAAAGCAGTTCCTCAGAGGGGCCAAAAATTTAAGACCACCCAGGAGAGCCCCTACTCCAGCCTGGGACCTTAATTTTGTATTGGAAAAACTCACTCTACCTCCTTTTGAGCCAGCTGCAAATGCAGAGTTGAAATTCCTTTCTTGGAAAACAGCCTTCCTTTTAGCCATCACTTCAGCAAGAAGGGTGTCTGAATTACAGGCCCTTATGGCAGTAGAGCCTTTCATCATATTTCATGCGGACAGGGTGTCCCTCAGGACCAATCCCTTTTTCATGCATAAGGTGGTATCCAGTGTGGCTCTTAATCAGTCCATTCATTTGCCAACCTTCTTTTCTAATCCACAGAACAAAGGGGAATGAATACTGCACTCCTTAGATGTGCACAGACAACTTAGATTTTACTTAGACAGGACTAAACCTCTCAGGAAATCTGAACAGCTGCTGGTTGCATTTGCTGCAAGGGCAGAAGAGAAGGCTATTCAAAGCAAACCATTTCTAAATGGATAGGCCATTGCATTCATTTCTGCTATAAACACCATGGAAAACCTACCCCACATGAGATAAGACCACATTCAACCAGGGCTGCATCTACCTCTACAGCCTTTCTCAGAGGTGTCCCTACCAGGGACATCCTAGAAGCTGCTACTTGGAGTTCTGTACATATCTTCACCAAGCATTACCATTTGCCAATTTTCTCTAAATCCAGAGCTGGCTTTGCCACAGCAGTCTTGCAGGGCCTTATGGCTGGTCCTAATACTATCTAATTTCCTCCTCCCATCCTTAGCTTTGGAAATCTACCCAAATGTGATGGCTACAACAGTGAAACACGAAGAATATAGTATAGTTGTGTACACTTATCATAAATGTAGATGTTCAGTTGTATTCACTGTTGCAGTCCTGGTTAACCTCCCTCCAGCACCTTGACTTCTTTTGGTTATACCTCTTTTCTTGTTTACTATGCTTAAAGCTTTTTGGTGTATTTGCTTTTTTGTTGGAGGTGTAACCTTGTATATATAATTGCTTCCCATTATGGGGGCACCTGACATCTGGGGCAAGAAAAACTGATGTAATGGTGTCAGCTGCATGCTTTATACCCCTGACTACCTGATGTCATGGAAGATGAGACAGTAACCGACGCAGGACCCAAGACTTTGATAATCAGGCTGACTGAGGGCTACTGCAAGCAGATAACCCAAATGTGATGACTGCAACAGTGAATACACTCAAACATCTACATTTATGGTAAGTGTACACAACTTTATTTTACCTTATGTACTAATCCTTCCTTTCTACCAAAAGTGGTCTCTGAATCAAACATCAAGTGATCAGTTTATCAGTTTTCTTTCCCAAATTTAACAACAGAGGAGAATATACCCTTCGTCTTTTAGATGTGCATAGACAACTTTGCTTTTACCTTCACAGGACTAAGGAGTTTAGAAAAACTGATCAATTATTTGTCTCCTTCTCAAATAATAAGATAGGAAAACCAGTCTCAAAAACTTCACTAGTTAAATGGATAACAAATTGCATTTCCTATGTTTATTCCTTGAGAGGCTTAACTTTGCCAAGACAACCAAAAGCTCACTCAACTCGGTCTATGGCTGCTTCAGCTGCCTTTTGGGTTAGAGCCTCTGTTAATGAATACACATGGTCTAATGTTCATACTATTATTTCTCATTACAAACTGGGTATCATCTCCAAAAACAGAGACGCATTTGGTTCTGCAGTTCTCCAGAGCATCCTCAATGAGGGCCACTCATAGGTTCATAGGTGTGTACTAGGCTAATGGCCCTGGGGACTTTACAAGCCTAGCCCATAGAAGTGCCCTGGCATTGTGCTGCCCGTCGTTAGTTCCCAGTGTTTCTATCTAATAGAGCCACTGGAGTGATCCCCAGGGTGAACTTTCTATTTCCCGTCCACTCATCAATGTTTCTCTTGAAGAGGGCCAGTGAGGTGCTCTGCTTGACATGTATGGGAAGTCTATTCCAAAGCATGGGCAGTGTATGGGTTATGAACCTGTCCCTCTAGCATGTTCTGTTGGTTGTGGTAATGAGGTTGAGGTCTGTGGAGCATGTGGTGCAAAGGGATTGGGATTTCTTTAGATGTAGCATTTCTAGCAGAGCTGGGTCAGACATGGCTTTGTAAGTGAAGCAGAGATCGCCTCTTAGTAGACGATATGAGACAGATAATAGCTGGGGTGTTTTGAGTCTGTCCATGCAGGACATGTAATTAAGGTATAGGATCCTCTTCATAAGATACTTTTGTGGCGTCTCCAGCTGTTGCAGGTGTCTAGTGAGGTACTTGCCAAATGTGGCATTATACTCTATGATTCATCCAGAATCTCAAGGTGAATGTAGCTAAGGACTCTGTCCTATTCATTGAGGAACAAATGAAAATGACATAATCAGATATGAAAGTTATGTACTCACCATAACTATGCATCTGTGTTGTCCATTTTCATTCTTCCTCAATTTCCCTCCCACCTGCCCCCATCCATGTTTTTGGGAGAGACCTAACTGAATTGTCATTAGGAACCTTAATTCCCATTTGAGCTCCTTATCTTTCAGCTATCACTTTTCTGTCATAGCTATGTTAAGATATTTTTATTGTGATATTGTATAATAGCAGCAAACTTGATCTAAAATAATACAGTTGTTGGGCATTGTGGGTAAGAGAGGAAGTCAAGAGTTGGATCCTAGAAAATAGAGAAAGTGGCCAAGTCTGATGTGAGGATCAGATCCAAACCCCATTCATTGAGGAAGAATGAAAATGGACAATGCAGATACATAGTTATGGTGAGTACATAACTTTTATTTTGGGGTAAATAATACAAATGAAAAGTTAGTAGTAAATTTACTAAAGTATAACTATAAGCAGCATTGGGATATGTTAAAAAATTCAAAACACATGTTTAAATGAAGTAATGAGATGATATCAAAGACAAATGATTTTATGGAGAATAAAAATTGATGAAATAGAAAATGAGAGGTAGTGTGTTATAAAATTATCATGATACAATATTACTGTGTTAATCCTTGGGATGAGCCAGTGAATTAAAATGTTAAAGGTATGAAAAGCATGGTGTAATAAAAAAATAGACTGTCAAGATTTTTTTATGCAGATAAGTGAATAATAAATTACCAGTAAAGGGAACTGTGCCTGTGATGGTGCCTACTCTGGGACAGTAATCAAGAAGCCTCAGTCCTCATGACTGACACCATTGATGGGATGGTCACTAAGAACAAAAGTGGATACACCCAGTATTTTCAGATGCAGCTGTCTGCACCAAGCACAGTTCCCCTAAGAGCACACAGGGAGCACACTGGCCTCTTTCTCTCTCTCTCCAGGCCACAAACAAGACTCCACACTGACCACTTTGGAGCACTGTGTCTCTGTTCCAAGTAGCTGACACACACACACTTGGATATTTGATTTTTCACACACACACACACACACACACACACACACACACACACACACACACACACAGACACACACGCATACACACACACCCGGGAAAGGCTGGCACAGATTTACCAGCTGTGCCCCCTGTTCCCAGACTATAGGGTAATTATGCTGCGACCAGTCAGCTACTCTAAGGCTCTTACAAGGGTGCCCAATTATACAGAGTAAAATTAATACCAATACAAATGGTAGAGTTTGACCAATACAGCAAGGCTTTCAGGAACAGATACAGTGTCACTAAAGTAAGCATAAGTACTTTTAACATGTTAAGTATCCTGTAAAAGATCAGCCACAATGAAAGGTATAGAAATATTTAATAATAAATAATAAAATAGAAAACATGAGAATACTGAATATCTAGTTATAATAAACACCAGAGTTTATGTCACAGGAGATATAAAAAATAACACAGTTGGATAGATTCACACAGATGCAGAAAAACAATACTTAAATAAGCTCACTATATTTTCCTGACTGAATAAAAACTTACTGTTCCCTAGTTAAGTTACTGACTACAGCAAGGCAAGATGATGACTGTTGAGTTGCTTACTAGAGCAAGGCAACATGAGTACTGAGGTTGTGTGAGATATCTGTAAGAGATCTTTCCTGTCAGGTTCCGAAAACAAAGTGCTGGCGTGAGAGTTCCATCATATCTCTCACTAATATCTAAAAAAAATATTTCAATGCTGGTTATAGAGTGACAGCTCATCTTATCTGGTCACCTAACTCTGGTATTGTACACAGCCACAGCTTTACTAAGATCTGTTGCAGCATCAGAAAGCCGTAAAACAGTTTCAAAAACTTCCACCCTTCCAGGGTAGCAGTTAGTTCACCCCTAAGGGCAATATATTTTAAAAAAATATCTGGACTATGATTAACCTCTTCCCTTCCAGAATTCTCTGTTAAAACATACACATTTAATCAGTTATAATAACACTGTCTGACATACATGTATATTTCTTTTCTGTCCAGCAGGACCCACTGTTGATAATTTTTAAGACAAGCATCTGTACAAATCAGTGTAATAGTCAAATGACATAAAATTATTTACAAAACTCCAGCTAGCTATGCTGGCATATGTTACACATGCATTGCCCTACTCTCCCTGGCACAGATGGCACTACCTCATTTCATCACATCTCTACTTAAAAAATCAGTGAAACAGTTTGTCTATATTGTGGTAAAGAAGAAACTACAGAACATGTTTTTTACAGTGTGTAAGGGTTGAAAAATGATGGGAAAAATTGTGTAAAGAAAATGTCTTTGAAAATATAAAGGAGATAAATTAAATAAATTTGGATATGTGAGATATCTGTAAGAGATCTTTCCTGTCAGGTTCCGAAAACAAAGTGCTGGCCTGAGAGTTCCATCATATCTCTCACTAATATCTAAAAAAAATATTTCAATGCTGGTTATAGAGTGACAGCTCATCTTATCTGGTCACCTAACTCTGGTATTGTACACAGCCACAGCTTTACTAAGATCTGTTGCAGCATCAGATCACTCAATCACTTATGATTGAGTACAATGCCCCGTTCGGAATGTATCTGACCAGACACCTGCTGCAGCTTGAAAGGCCCCAAAAGTTCCTCACCAAAAGGATAAAGGGTCTCAAAAATATGTCTTATGCTGCCCGACTGAAAGAACTCCAGCTCTATTCAGTCTCATACCGCTTGCTCAGAGGTGACCTGTGCCTGACATATAAGGCCATGTCAAACCCAGATTTGATGAATATGCTTCACCTCAAAAATCTAGATCCCTCAGAACCACAAGGGCGGGAGACTTAAACCTTGACACGGTTATAAATAGAACGTGCTGGAGGGACAGATTCATCACCCAGAGACTCCCTATGCTGTGGAACAAAATCCTCGTACATGTGAGGCAGAGCACCTCTCTGGCCTTGTTCAAGAGGAATCTTGACCAATGGATGGGAGATTGCAGATATACCCCAGGGATTACTTCAGTGTCACTGCTTGACAGAGGCACAGCAAAATGATAGGCATAGTTTTTATTCAAACTAAAGGGGTGGCGAAAGCCACATAACTATGGGCTAGGCTTATAAATGCCCTTGGGCAGATAGCCTAGTATGAACCTATGAACCTATATGATTATGTATGGATATTATAGCCATAAAAATAAGGAATATGTTAGTAAAATAGGTGAAAGATAATTTTATGTTGTGTGGACCATTTTGCATGAAAGGCTAAATGGAATCATGTTTAATTGTAAATGAAGACTTAGCAGTAGTTTTAGAACAAATTGATGCTGGTTGTGGAAAAAAGGAGTGGGATTCAAATGGGATAATGAAGGTTTAACATAATAATGAAAAGTAAGATATCTGTGATTGTATGACAGTAACAGAAAAGAGTAGAAATTTGTATAGTGTATGTATGCAAATATATAATTTTATGAATAGTATTGTACATAATGTTTTAAATAAAGAACCTCTACTCTTTTCAGTAGGTGTAGTGGGATCTTTTACACCCACCTGAGCTACCACCAACTCAAGGTGATAGGGCCTTAGTTTAACATCCCATCCAAAGTGTGACACAAAGAGCACCCCCATTATGCTGCAGTGCAGTGTCAGTAATCAATCTACCTGGTGTGGGAATAGAACCCACAGCATTCTGCAGTAAAGGTGAGTGTGCCACCTGCTGCCCCACTGACACCAGCAATATGGTTAGTAAATGCCTTCTGCTAAAGCCTGAATTATAAGGTATTTTCCACTTTTTACTGTTCCATTTGTGTTCCCACTGGGTGAAAGCAAGAAAAGGTTATGGAGCTGTACTTAAAGGACAGCATCTTTTGGAACACTTGATTTTTATGAACCTCTACTACCTTGTGGAACAGCTGATATTAGTCAGACTCACTTTTAGATCCAGTGATCTGATGTCAGTTTTCAGTCTGTCCTCAACTGATGGGTTCAGATCCAAACTGTCTAATCTGACTCGGCCATTACAAAAGCTCAAGGCAAAATAGAATTCTCGAGCTTCTCTGTTACCCAGAGTCCACCCACCCCAAATACCTCAGATCTCATTTCCTGCCTCACAACAAAATATGAGGTTATAGACTCTAGAACGTTTACTTTTAGATAAGTAGATTGTTCCTATTTCATAATTCCTTTTTGTAGATTTTTCTTCCAGTTCCTTTCTCTTTTGTACTAGTGTACCCTGTAAATTATTATTGTTAGTAATTTCTGTCTCCCTTTACCCGTTTTCTAGTTTCTGTAACTTGTCATAGTTCTTAACTACCTTTGAATGTAGTTTCTCTTTTTTCCTCCTCTCCTTTCTAAAAAAAAAGGGTGTGACTAGGATGGACAGGATTAGGAATCAGTATATTAGAGGGTCAGCTCAGGTTGGACAGTTTGGAGACAAAGCAAGAGAGGTGAGATTGGTTTGGACATGTGCTGAGGAGGGATGCTGGGTATACTGGGAAAAGAATGCTAAGGATGGAGCTGCCAGGTAAGAGGAAAAGAGGAAGGCCTAAGATAAGGTTTATGGATGTGGTGAGAGAGGACATGCAGGCGGTTGGTGTGAAAGAGCATGATACAGAGGACTACCTCTGACTTAGAAAGGATTACTGCCATCATCTTTCAGCGAGGCACTATCTGGAGCTTCACAAAAGCCAATAAAAATGGCAGAGAGGTACTCAAATGTTAGACACCACCCTCACTGCAGAAGTGCCCTGCAAATTCAAGGGACCAGAGATTTTTTCTTTGGTAAGCCCTTTCAGCACTCATAAAAGGAGGCCTGGTTGTCACCCTGAGAAGGCAATCAGGGGTCATTTGTCCCTGTACCAGAGAGCCTGGCTAGAACTAACAACAGATACTTGGGTGCAGAGAATCATTTCCAGAGGTTATATAATTCCATTTTCCTTTTATCTTCCTAATTAAAGAAAGTTCCTTGGTATTCCACCCAATCAGAGGGATCAAGCAGCAACTCAGATTTAAAAGCTGCTAGAAAAAAGAGTCATTCAAGAGATCCCCCCAGACCAGATAGAATCTGGAACGTACTCAAGATTCTTTTTAGTGGCAAAGAAAACAGGGGACTGGAAACTAATTCTGGATCTCAGCATCTTAAACAAATCTGTTAGAAAGACCAAGTTCCAAGATGGTCACAGCTTAGTCCATTCTCCCTTTTTGGAAAAGGATAGCTGGATGTGCTCAATAGGTCTTCAGGATGCATAATATCATATAAAGATGAACAGGCATTCCAGAAGATTTTTAGACTCCTGGCTGGGAGCCAATCACAATCAGTTCAGGGTTCTGACCTTTGCTGTCTCCATAGCCCCCAGGGTGTTCACCAAATGCATGGCAATAATAGCAGCTCACTTTAGACTACAAGGATTCTGGGTGTTCCCATACTTAGTCGACTGGCTGATAAGCATCAGCTTATCATGGCAAGACAAAAAGTGATCCAGACATGTACTCTACTAGGAATCTAGGACTAGAACCAAGTCATAGTCTAGAGTTCATAGAAGCACTCTTTGATACAAAATCCACTATAGCCTCACTTCCCCTCTCCAGAGTTCAAACAGTAAGACTGCAAGTGAAAAAGAATATTTGCAGACCAGAATCACAGCTCACTTGGTCCTTCAGGCTCTGGGGTCAGTGATGGCAGCAGTAACATTACTACACTTAGTCATATATCACATGAGCATTCTTCAGTGGATGCTAGCCCTGCAGTGGTCAGTCCATCATCTTCCTTTATCTGCTCCAATATGAATCACCAATATATACAAAAGAGATCTTCTGTGGTGGAGTCAGTCAGAAGAAGTTCTGCAAAGATGTTTAATCATTATGTCTCAGCTCAAGGCTGTTGTAACCATGGATACTTCCCAGCTGGGGTGGAGGGGGGGGGGGCATTACCTGGGAAAGACAGTCCAAGGCACTTGGTCCCCAAGAGGCCAATTTGCATATTAGTGTCCTAGAGTTGAGAGCAGTGCTTTTATAGTTTCATAGTTTCATAGTATAGTACTAGGCTATCTGCCCTGGGGCATTTGCAAGCCTAGCCATAGTGATGTGGCTTTTGCCACCCCATGAAATGGTACAAAAATGTACAGAATAAATCTAGAATACTGTGCCTCTGTCTAGTAGTGACACAGTGAAGGTCCCCTTATATAATAGAATTAGTTTACTGTGCCCCTGTCTAGCAGTGACACAGATGTGACGCCTGAGGTAAACTTACGATCATCAAGATTTCTCTTGAAGAGAGTCAGTGAGGGGCTCTGCCTAATACGAACTGGGATCCTGTTCCAAAGCATGGGAAGCCTCTGGGTTATGAATCTATCCCTCCAGCATGTCCTATTCATACTTGTGCCGAGATTTAAGTCTTTAGCTCTCGTGGTCCTGATGGATTTGGATTTTTTGAGGTGGAGCATGTCCATCAGATCCTGATTGGACATGGTCTTGTACGTCAGGCAGAGATCACCTCTGAGCAGGCGGTATGCTACTGAATAGAGCTGAAGTTTCTTTAGTCTGCCAGAATAAGACATATGTTGGAGACCCTTGATCCTTTTGATGAGGTACTTTTGTGGTCTCTCCAGCTGTTGCAAGTGCCGGGTGAGGTACATACCAAATGGGGCATTGTACTCAATCATGGGTCTGATGAGGGAGGAATATAGGGGTACAATGACATCCTTGGATCTGGATGTGAAACCCTTCATGATGAGGTGTGCAAGGTAGAATGTTTTTCTAACCACTTTGGCAACGTGGGTGTCAAATGAGAGGTCGCTATCTACTTGGGTCCCTAGGTCTCTGATTACTTTTTCCGTACTCAGTGGGTTGCTGTCTATGTGATAATTTGTGGGTACTTTGTTTTTTCCAAAAGGGATGACTATACATTTTTGGCATTTAGTTTAAGGCCGTGACTACGGCACCAGTTGTCCGCTTCAGTGAGGCCTTTTGTAGGATGTGTGTATCTGCTGGTGTATCGACTATGGCGCCTAGTTTGCAGTCATCTGCGAACTTTGTCAGCCACAGCCCTCCCATGTTTGCTTTAACATCTGAGAAATAAATGCCGAACAAGAGAGGTCCCAGGACAGATCCCTGTGGGACACCACTTGTGACTGGCTTTGAGTCTGACATTGCTCCAGCGATTTTAACTTTATGGGTTCTGTCCTTTAGCCAGTTTGCAACCCATCTAGTGACATAAGGGTTTACTTTTAAGCTGTTTAGCTTATCTATGATGCCTGAGTGGGGTATTGTGTGAAGGCCTTAGCCAAGTCCAGGTATGCTGTATGGACTGCTTTGCCCTCATCAATGGCTCTAGTGACTGTTTGAAAAAGTCAGCCAGGTTTAAAAGGCAGGATCTGCCCTTTACAAAGCCGAACTGGGTGGGGTCAAGCGTCTGTAGGTCCCCTATGTCTCCGTTTATGAGTTCCATAATGATTCTTTCCATAGCTTTGCAGACCAGGCTAGTCAAGCTTATGGGCGGTAGTTTCCAGGGTCTGTAGAGGCACCCCTTGTGGAGTGGGACCACTGTTGTTGTACGCCAGTGTTCAGGTACATATCCCGTAAGGCTAAGGTTAAATAGCATTTTTATGTGTGGGTTTAGCTCCTCTTGGAGTTCGTAACACGCACCCGGGATACCGTCAGGTCCCATTGATGCTGTGTTTTTGCTTTGTTTAGGCGGTTCTCACTTGGACATCTGAGATGACAGGAGATTACATTCAGCTGGGATAAGTATTTCTTCTTTTGGGGGTGAAGGAGGTGAGAAATTTGCACTGAACCTGTCAGCCAGAATGTTAGCAATATCTGTGGGTTCAGTGTATTTTTGTTGTTGTGAACCAACTCTGAGCATATCTGAGGGTTTCCCAGGTTTCTAACATAGCTGAAGAAGGCTTTGTGGTTATCTTTAGTGTTCTTAGCGATTTTTCTCTCAAAGTTTGCCTTGGATGTTTTATGAGAGAACGTAGTTTTCTGCTAATGTTGATCAGAGATGTCTTCCCTTCATGGGATTTCGCTCTGACGTGCAGTAGCTTCCTTCTGTTGTTATACAATTTGTTTATGGCTGAGGTCCACCAGGCAGGACGCTTACATTTGGTGGAGAGGGACTTGGATTTGTTTGGGATTGCATGATCCATGCATTCTTGGAGATGTCCATAGAAAGCATTTGTGAAGGATTCGGCATTGTGGGATGTGGTATCCACTGGCACAGTGGGCTTAAAGGATACCATCTCAGTCTTAAGAAGAGTGAAGTCTGCTTTTGAGAAGTTTTTCACTGTGGTCTTTTGTGCTGGGGGTGGAGGTGGGATATGTATATCCAGGGTGATTAGATTGTGGTCAGATCTCACTAGTGAGGGGTATAGTAGTGTGAGATATCCAAGTATCTAAATAACTGATCCCTTCATGACTACAAGCATAAGTGAACGTAAAATAATTAGAACAACAATTCAAATAGTCCACAAATATTGGCATCTCTTCTACTGTCCTGACCTACAAGTTAAACATGTCATCCAAAAATCTTACATAAAATATATATATTCCGCAAATGGACTGGGAAACACAAAATCCCTTTCCCATCCCAGCATGACGATATTGGCAAAGCCTGAGGCACATCATGCCCCCATAGCTATCCCTGTAATTTGTTGATAGCATTCACCTTCAGAATGAACAAACTTATTCTCGAACACAATTTCTACCAATTTTCCAACCACAGAAATTTGTTCTTTTGATAAAGAGGACCTTAGCCATAAAAATCTCTTGAAAATAATATAAACCCTCCTTTTTGGTATTGAGGAAAAAAGATCCACCACATCAGTTGCTAAGAAGATGAGCTCATTTTTCCATAAATTGCCCTTAAATTTACTTAAAAAATCCCATGAGTCCTTTACTAGGTGCAGGGTATTATTACCACTTCTTTTACCTGTTTGTCTATTAACACAGCAACAGAATGGGTTTTAGAGCCTGTAGCTGATACTGTTGGCCTAAATCGAGGGTTTTTTAATAGATTTATGGACCTATGGAATCTCAAAAATATTTGGGATTAAAGGTTTAGGTTGTTACAAAAATTGAAAAAAATGTCCATATCCATACAATTATCTAAAAGATATTCTTCTAAATAAGAATCTGTCCTCTGATACGCTATATTAATTTCGTTGATCAAAATGGGGGAATATGTAACATTGTTGTGTAATAAATTGGTTATCACATTTCTATATTCCTCCACTTTAAATATAACCACACCTCCCCCTTTGTCTGGTTTCATCACTCTAAAATTATTATTCCTTCTTAAAGCACTCAAAATTTCTTTTTCCTTTTTAGAAAGGTTGGTATACATCTTCCTTTCTTCAGAAAATAATTTATATATCTCTTCCGTAACTGCCTTCTCTCAAATACTTGTATCAGGGTATGCAAAGGGGGGGAGGCTTAAAGGTACTACTTCTTTACTTCTTTTTAAGTGTGAAGATGTATCTGCTGTTTGTTCATTAATTTTATTCTGATCCTTGAAGTATACCTCCAAATTCAGTTTCCTAGTGAACATTTTCAGTTCTACCAATGAATTTGCTACATCTCATGCCCTTGTGGGAACAAACATGAAACGGTTGTAGGACCCTATTATACCATCTTCACTATATTCAATCATCTCCTCTCACTGCTCCGTTCCTGCGGCTGTCTTTCTTTGGAGACAGCTGTTGACTCTGCCCTGAATCCATAGTCTGCCGTGATCTGCTGGCCAGTCTCTCTGACCAGCGTACTGGTTGAAAACCCTGTGGTCTGGGAGAAAATGAGTCAAGCTCGTCTAACACTCTATGAACATTACCTGGTGGTGATCGGTCACCGTCCCAAGTCACTGTACTCTTCGTACCTTTTTTAGAACCATGTAAATGTGGAACAGTATATGCCTTCTTCTGGGAGTATTGTTTTACGTCTCTCTTAAGTTTCCGTTGCTTCGTAGTAAAAACTTTGTTACACTTTCTATCTTTTCCATCATTTTCTCATATAAATGCTTATATTGATCAAACAACAAATCATTCAAAATAGATTTGTTTAAATCGTCTATTTCTAGTCCTAGGGTTTCAAGTGTAACGTCATTATACTTTATAATTCTAGAAAATAGCTCTAACCCACATTTGTCAAAAAAGCAAACAAACTCAGTAATCATTTCAAAATCAGAACATAACCCAAACAGAAACTTGCACATCCTCAAACCTTGGGGTACAATTTTTAATTTTGTACATTCCCTCAAGTACCCTGTTTCTATTTGCAAACATTTGAACTTAAAAAGTTTTTCCTCTAAGGAAAAAATAAGTTATTTTAAAGTCAGATAGTCTCTCACTTGCACTGCTTTTTCTTGGTTACATACACTTTCTACATTATTAAAAACAAATAGTTTGTCCAGACCTTTTTTAAAAAACAATGTGCACTGTAATTCCTCACTGGTTGCTTGATACCATCTCTTAGTTTCCAAATCCACAGCTGAAGCTACTGGAGAGTTAATAAAAATAGTACCTGCTCTTATAACATTGTCACATTTATGCCCTTCTCTATATTGCATTTAGCACTGACTGTGCTTGTTTTTTCACCTCATTTGTTCCCTGATGTTCTTCATTCCACATTGCTGCAGTCCTAACTATTGGGTAGTCCGCTGTCCAGTCGGCCCGAATACCAAAGTATATGGCTGGCGTCGGTCAGGGCGCATTAGACTGACGTCAGTACGTCAGGGTACTAATGCGCATGACCACGCCATATCCTCAGTCTTTTGCCGCATGGTCCGATGCAGAAGCAATTTTGCGAGTGCAGGTTGGCGTTCTGAAAGTTTCTGAAGTCAGAGTTTCAGACCGAATCAAAGTTGGCTAAGTACCCCGTTGGGGAATATTTTGGTTTTTCTTGCCTCAGTATTTAACCGGATGTCAGAAAAAGTGAATAACTGTATTTCTTGTGGGAAACAGATACCTCATAGGGATTACCATACTTTGTGTATACCTTGTTTAGGGCCTGAGCACGACGTTGTTGGATGCCGCTCTTGTGCTAGATTTAACAAACGCACTATTAAGAGAAGGTTAGACTGTGCCAGGTTAGTTTTTGGGAAGCGTTGTAATTATAAAATGCCGACGGATGCTCCGGCCGCTTCGCCAAAAAGCGCAAGGACAAAGCAGCAAAGCCTAGAGTGGAAGAACCGACAGTCCCAGACGCCGGTTCTTTAGAAGGCTCAGTGGAGCCGGAGGTTCTGCCAGGAGTTTCTTTGGAGTCTCAGGGAGAGACTTTACTGTTACAGGATGTATCCTCTCAGGAAGTAGGCCAGGCTGAGGGGCTTCTCAGGTGGCTGTTCTTCCCTCTCTTCCTAAGGTGGTTAGAGCCTCCCTTCTGTTTCCAAGGCTTCTTTGAGAGGCAGGCCAAGTTTAGCTTCAGTGGGGGTTTCTCCTAGTGCTTCAGGGTCTTTGCCTAAGAAACATATGCTTAAAATGGCAGAGGATTTGATTACTATGATTAGAGGTTCTATGCCCCTCCTGATAAGAGGCCTAGGGTGGAACCTGAGTTTGAGAGTTTTGAGCAATGTTCGGATGCTTCTGAGTCTTGCTGAAGACTTGCAGGAGTACCCTCCTTATTCTGATTCTGATGTGGATGATTCTACCTTCAGCTTCTCCTCCTGAGGATTTTTCATTTTCAGAGACTCTGCATTCCATGAGGGAGCATTTTAAATGGGAAGGTCAAGATTTCTCTGATTCCAGGAAGAGGCTTAGGAATTCTTGTTTTTACCCCAGCATAGGCCTTTAGCTATACCTCCTGTTCTGAATGTGGTGGAAGATGTTTTGCAGAGGCTTCCTGAACCCTGATTCTTTGCCTCCTGCCCCAGTTAAACCCGGATAGGTACTACAGGGTGCCTGAAGCTCATAAGTATCTTTTTAAGAGTCCTAGGGCAGACCCGAAACTGTCTCTCAGGGGCCTAAAGGTGTGAAGGCCTCTGTTGTTAAAAATCCTGTTCCTCCTGATAAAGAGGCAAGGGCTTTGGATAGATGGGGAAAGAAAGTGTATACTTCTTCCACTTTAGCCATGAGGGCGTTGAATTGTCAGTTTCACATGTTAAAATATCAGAATTATCTCCTTTCACAATTGAAATCTAAGGTGGATGCTCTGGCAGAAGGTATTGAGTGTAAAGAGTTGCAGGATTTAGTTCATGTGTCTGAACAGGTGGGTAAACACTCCTTGCAGTGTGGTTTTGATGCTGTGCAGGCCTCCTCGAGGGTGGCTGCCACTGGTTCTGTTCTTCAGGCACGCCTGGTTGAGAGATCAGAATTTAGCTGAGCATGTTAAAACAAGGATTTTGGATGCTCCTTTACAGTCTGATGTGTTGTTTGGTTCGCCTGTGGAAGCAGTTTTAAAGAAAATGGAGGACAAGGCTAAGTCTATGCAAACTGTTAAGGATTTTTGCAGGTGCAGCCTCCAAGTTTAGTAGAAATTGGCCTACTAAGGGATGGACTTATCCTGCTTATGATTCCCAGTCTAGGGGTAGGTCTAGACGTGGTAGGGGCAGAGCTCAAGGTTCTTTTAGGCCTAGGACAGGGAGTTCCCCTGCTCAGACTTCTGGTGAGGGCAGGGGTCAGTCCTTTCGTAAGCAGACCCAATGACCTGCCGTTTCAGCTGCCAGTACATTCTCGCCTGGCAGCACCTTTGGGAGGAAGGCTGTCTCTTTTCAAAGAAAATTGGGATTTAATTACCCAAGACAGATGGGTTCTGGATATCATTCTCCACGGTTACAGGTTTTATTTCCATACCTTGCCTCCTTTCAAAGGCATGCCAGACATTCCTCCTCTACAAAGAACAGAGGCTCGCAAGCAAATTTCTCTGTTGCTCCAAATAGGGGCCATTCAGCCAGTTCCTGTGCCAGAAAGGGGCCTAGGATTTTATTCTCGCCTGTTCCTAGTACCGAAGAAGGGGAACACGTGGAGACCAATTTTGGATTTATCTATCCTCAACACTTATCTGGACATTCCCAAGTTCAAAATGTTGACGTTACAACAGCTTTTACCTCTGCTGGGCAAAGATCACTGGATGGTAACTTTAGATCTCAAGGAAGCTTACCTTCATGTGCCTATAAGACTAAGTTGCAGGAAGTATCTGCGTTTTCGAGCTGGAAATTCTCATTATCAGTTCTCTGCATTGCCCTTTGGCTTATCTACTGCGCCCAGAGTATTCACAAAGGTTCTGGCTCCAGTGATAGCTTACTTCAGGCTAAAAGGAATTCAAATCTATCCTTACTTGGACGACTGCCTGATTCTGGCTCAAGAAAAGGAAGACCTTCTACAGCATTTGGAATATGTCATAGCAGTGCTAAGATGCCTAGGGTATTCTGTGAACAAAATAAAGTCCAGTCTAGTACCCTCTCAAGACATGTGCTTTCTGGGTGTGAGACTGAATACAGCAGCCCAGATGGCCTTTTTAACCCCGGACAAACAAAAGAATCTTTCCAGTTACTTCCATCAACTATCTCTTCAGTCCGGGCTGACTGCAAGGACAGTCCTTCAAGCCTTAGGGTTCATGGCATCTTGTATTCTGGTGCTTCCCAATGCCAAACTGCATATGAGGAAGCTGCAATGGTATCTCAAAATGTATGGACACAGCACTGCCAGGATTTGGACACTGTCATTCAAATAATACCTTGCATTCAAAAGGAATTTTTGTGGTGGGCTCAGGAATGTCACCTAAACAAGGGACTCTCTGTGACCCGGCCAGAGGCGAGTCAGATTCTAACGACAGATGCCTCAGACATTGCTTGGGAGCTCATCTAAATGGAAAGTGGATACAAGACAAGTGGCCTGCCAGACTACAGCATCTACATATCAACATGAAAGAGATGTTAGCAGTCCAGTTTGCATTAATGGCTTTCAAGGAGTTACTTCTTCCAGGGCAGGTGTTGATTCTAACAGACAACACAACTGTCATGTGGTACATCAACAAACAAGGGGAACACATTCTTACCCATTGTGCAGGCAAGCAATGATTTTATGGGAGACTGCCCTCTGCTTGCAACTAACTCTTCACGCAAGCTTTCTGCCCCGAGCTCAGAACTCCTTAGCAGATGTCTTTAGCAGACAAATCATGGATCCCCACGAGTGGAAACTGGATCTTCATGTATTTCAAAATTGACAGTGTCATGGGACCTCCAGACATAGATCTCTTCGCTTCTCCACTAAACCACGAGCTGCCAAAGTTTTGAGCGCAGAGGTTTCATCACACAGCTTGGAAAGTGGATGCTCTTTCTTTCAGTTGGAAAAATCTTCATGTGTATGCTTTTCCACCTCTGCCTCTTCTCCCAAAGGTGCTTCTAAAGGTCAGACAAGACAAGCCAAGGATGATTTTAATAGCTCCAGATTGGCCTCGGCAGCACTGGTACCCATTACTGAGGAGTCTGGTAAGGAAGCCTCCATGGCCTTTACCCTTGATTCCACACCTGTTGTCTCAGAGGGACGGTCACCTGCTCAATGTCAAGCTTCACTCTCTTCATCTAACAGCCTGGCATATTCTGTTTTGAAAGACAGCAGGTCTCAACTTCCTCAACAAGTTTTAAATGTGATTATGGAAGCCAGAAGACCTAGTACAAGAAAAGTGTACGCAGAAAAATGGAAGAGATTTTTATTTTGGAGTGCAGCAAATAATTTGGAGATTTCTGAGCCTAATTTGAGTGTGGCTCTTCAATATCTTACTGAGTTATTGGACAAAGGTTTGTCTTTCTCTTCCATTAAGATTCATGCTGCAGCAATTTCAGCTCACTATGATTGTGACCCACCATTGTTTTCATCCTTAGTTCAAGCAATTTCTTAGAGGGGCAAAGAAAATAAGACCGCCACGTAGAGCTCCTACTCCTGCTTGGGATCTCAATTTTGTGTTGGAGAAACTTACTCTACAACCTTTTGAGCCTGCTACTGCTGAATTGAAATACTTGTCATGGAAGACTGCTTTTTGTTGGCCATTACTTCTGCAAGAAGGGTTTCTGAGTTGCAGGCCCTTATGGCGGTAGAGCCTTTTTGATTTTTCATAAGGATAGGGTATCTTTACGTACTAATCCTTCCTTTATGCCTAAGGTGGTTTCTAGTGTGGCTTTAAACCAAACTATTCATTTGCCTACTTTTTATGCAGATCCCCAAAATAAAGGGGAAAAGATTTTGCACACTTTAGATGTACACAGGCAATTGCGTTATTATTTGAGCAGGACTAAGGATTTTAGGCAGTCTCAGCAGTTGTTTGTTTCTTTTGCTTTGAGTTCAGGGCAAGCCTGTGTCAAAACAAACTATTTCTAGGTGGATTGGGTTTTGCATTGCATTTTGTTATTCCCATCATGGCAAAGAGATTCCAGCTGGGATTAGGCCTCATTCCACTAGGGCTACTGCCACTTCAACAGCATTTCTAAGGGGGGTGGCAACTAAGGATATTTTGGAGGCAGCTACTTGGAGTTCAGTGCATACTTTCTCTAAGCATTATCACCTTCCTCTCTACTCTAAGTCTAGGGCTGGTTTTGCCACAGCTATTTTGCAAGGCATGTTGTCAGTTCCTGCTTCCTTATGATTTGCCAGCCTCCCTTACCTCTGCTTTGGGATTCTACCCAATAGTTAGGACTGCAGCAATGTGGAATGAAGAACATAGTACAGTTTTGTACCTACCATAAATGTAGATGTTCGAGGATCCACATTGCTGCAGTCCAATTTACCCTCCCTCCTTCCCCTCTGTGTTTAGGGGTGGTTGTGTAGGTGAGGTTATATTCTGGTAATTTTGTATATATTGTACATATTTTTGGTGCAGGTATGTTTGGAGTTTTGGTTTTGGCCTTATCTTTTCAGGGTCTTCTGACATCTGGGGCAAGAAAAGACTGAGGATATGACGTCGGTCATGCGCATTAGTACCCTGACGTACTGACGTCAGTCTAATGCGCCCTGACCGACGTCAGCCATATACTTTGGTATTCGGGCCGACTGGACAGCGGACTACCCAATAGTTAGGACTGCAGCAATGTGGATCCTCGAACATCTACATTTATGGTAGGTACAAAACTCTACTTTACTTCTCCTTCATTTTCAGATCTTCCTGTGGAACAAACAGTCAATCTACCACTACCGCTATTGCAACCCACTACTACCGCTGCTATGGTACTGGAAATGTGTTAACTGCTTCCTTTAGATGAGGACAAGGGAAAGGTGCCGTCTTCTTTTGAAATGCTATCATCTCCATCAGTTTGCGACAACATTTCAATGAATCTGATGAGGTCCCCTTTCAAAAAAGCCACTTCATCTCTAAGTTGAGCCACTTCCGAGGGGGCACCAGAAGGATCTAACCAGGAATTTCCTTTATGCAAAAGATTGTTGTTCTGCGATAAATCCATACTGTCTATCCTTTCCAACCTGCTAATCGGAAGCCACCAGTCAACAAATAAACACCAAATAAAAGAGGCAGAAAATAAGCCCAACAATATAAAAACAGCAAAAAATTCCGTCTCTGCAGGATAATGGAGTTGAAGTATTTATTCCGAAGTACAAGTCACCACAAATGGGGCCAGCTTTGCTGTGATCTCTTTGCATCTTCCCTAAACAACAAGTTCAGCAGCTACTTTGCCCTAATCCCCCCACAGGGGGAGCCATCGAGGGATGCTGTTCTCCAGGATTGACCCCCCCGGTCTACTTTATGCTTACCCCTCCCCCATGTCCTTTGATTCCAAAGTTCCTACAGAGAGCTGCCAGGCTGAAGATCAAGGTCATCCTCAGTGCACCCTGTTGGCCTCAACAGATTTGGTTTCCCTTCCTGTGGCCTAATCTAGTTCATCAGTCCTGAATTCTGGACCCAGCTCTAGATCTGCTGTCTTACCCGACAGGCATGATTCATCCAAACCTTTCCAACCTCAAGCTGATGGCTTGGTTTCTCCTTTTCCAGTAATAGCTTACAAAACCCATGCTCTTGTCGCCTGTTCATCACACTTTGCTATCTTCCCTTAAATCAACAACAGGGAAGCTTTATGCTAGTAAATGAAAGAGATTCGTACAGTAGGCTGTTCAGCATTATATCAATCCCTTTTTTGCCCCGATTTAGTGCATTCTTGTCTTATTGATGGTGCTTTTTAGTGAAGGAGCCAGTGCTTCAACTGTGAAAGTACAGTTAGCAGCAATTTCTAATTTCCATAGTGGATTTGATGGTTCATCACTTACATCTCATAAACTTTGTGAAATTTTTTGCGAGGTGGACTCCTTTTGAAACCTCTTTTTAAAGATCCTACTCCTCCATGGGATCTTAATCTGGTACTGCATGCCTTGATCCATTCACCCTTTGAACCCACACATAACTGTAGTCTTAAATTTCTTTCTTGGAAAATGTTACTGTTATTGGCTATTACTTCTGCCAGACGAATTTAAGAAATTCAGGCCTTGTCTATGAAGCCCTCATACCTAATTTTTTTCTTAAAGATAGGGTCACACTATGGACCAATGCATCCTTTTTGCCGAATATAATGTCAGAATCCCATATTAATCAGTCCATAAATTTACCGGTTTTCTTTCCAAATTACTTGAACAAAGGAGAATACTTACTTTATCTTTTGGATGCTCATAGACAACTGTGCTTCTATCTACATAGAAAAAAGATATCAGAACTACAGATCAGTTGTTTGTTTCATTTGCGGATGTGAGATTGGGTAAACCAGTGTCTAAAGTCACTCTCAGATGGGTTACAGGCTGTATTACCTTTATTTACAAGAAATTAATCGAGATGTATGCTCATTCAGCCAGGTCTGTAGCAACTTCCTCTGTTTTTCATTCCAGAGCTTCTTTGGATGCAATATGTGCGGCAGCAACTTGGGCTTCTACCTATACCTTCATCACTCATTACAAATTAGATTTGATATCAAGAAACAGTCTCAATTGTCTCAGTGGTGCTTAGGAATATCCTTCCTTGAGTCCACCCTTGCATTTAGGTAGCTGGGGACTCTATCCCATCAGATGGGGACAGAATGAAAATTGACAATGTCAGATAAAGACATTTTGTACTTACCATAATGTTCCATCTGTGTTGTCCATTTTAATTCTTCCTCAGCTCCCCACCCACAAACCCCCGTCCTTATGTTTTCTGGAAGAGTGAGTGGATATAACATTCCTGTATACTCCAGACATGATAAAGCTCCAGATAAGGCCTTGTCTAGCCTTTTTTCTATATTCACATTTATGCCTATTCATATGAGAATTACTTCCTTTTGCTATAGCCAGCAAACAAGATATGAGGTATTTGGGGTTGGTGCATTCTGGGTAAAGGAGAAGCTTGAGAGTTCTATGTTGCCACGAGCTTTTGCAGTGGCTGAGTCGGATCCAACAGTTAGGATGTGAAGCCATCAGTTGAGGAAGAATGAAAATGGACAACACAAATGGAACATTATGGTAAGTACCTAACTTCTTTTCTGATAGTCATTCTCTCTTCGTTTGATAAATCGGTACAATCCAGTAGATTCACAGAGTAATTTATAAATATGCCAGTAAATACCCACTGTCATACAACTGTGTGAATGTGGATATGAGTCTTATGTCCTGGAGAGTCAGCATTATACTTGCTGCTCACTAGTCAGACCTTCCGTTTTTTCTGTTAGCAGTTTCAGTCACTGAAGTAGATGAATTGATTTAAACAAATAGCAGTAGTGCATTTTACCCTATTGTTTGTGATCTTTTTAGTAAATTGTAGAGGCTGAGTTCCCAGTGGTATCACATTCTTGTGTTTATGTTCCGTTTAAAGTATCTATGGCTACCTGATATGGCATCTACTATTCTTTATCATGCAGTTCTGCAAATGTTTTGTGTACATTGAATGAGTCTGTATGTAATTGGCATGCCTGCATGGTAATGTCTGTAGTATTTGTCCCCCTCTGTTGGACCTTTCACTGTAACAGTCATTTTTTTTTCCAGAAATTGGCCCTGTGACAATCACCACAGACACCAAAAAGTTTCAGAATGAACTCAGGGAACTTTATGTACAGGTTAGTTACATTCCAAATGAATGTGCTGTCTTGTTTTTGACAACACAGGTTTGTATGTTTATGCATTTCTTGTCATTATCTTCATCTGTTTAGCTGGTCCTAATTGTACGTGCAGTAGTCACTTGAAGGAGTAAAATGTATGAAAATCTGGTGACTCAGAGAGTTGAATAGCATGCAATACAAGTGATCAAGAAGTCAAATGAAGCTAAGCAGGAATATAAGCAACTATTATTACACAGCAACAGTCATTCTATTGTGGACTACAAGGCTTCATCATATACTGATGCCATAAACCTATAGCAGTCCAAGAAGACAGTAAAGGCAATCAGCAATAGAATACTGTTTAATGGCCCAGACAACAGTTGCTGGCAAAACACTGCTGCTCACCTTGTCCATTCAGAGTTCTACTCAGGCCTTTCCTTTACAGATGAAAAGCTTTGGCCTTACCAACATCTCAGCTACAGAGAAGGGCTGAGGCAGACTGAAAATCTGAGCATTTTTATCCTACAATTTATTGAACTGGATGTAACTTGAAAAAATATTAATCTGCTGATCTTTTCCTGTCACTAAGATTGCCAAGAGTTTGGTGTTTTTCTTGCATTCTAAAGGTGATTTTTGTGAGGTACTGGATGTTTTTCGTGTTTCACTGTTGCAGTCATTACATTTGGGTAATCTGCTGGCAAGTTGCCCTCAGTCGGCCTGAATAACAAAGTCTTGGGTCCTGCGTCGGTTGCTGTCTCCTCTTCCATGACATTAGGTCGTCAGGGGGTATAAAACATGCAGCCGACGCCATTTTATTCAGTCTTTCTTGCTGCGCGGTGCCCGAAGCAGAAGCAGTTTGCAAGTGCCGGTCGACCGACTCCTGAAATTTTCATATTCGAGTTTCAGAACCGAAGTCTTCAAACTAAAGCTAAGTACCCCATTGGGGAAACTTTTTCTTGCTCCATACAGATGTCAGTAAAAGTTAATAATTGCATTACTTGTGGGAAGCAAATACCTCATAAGGATTTTCATTTGTACTGTATTCCTAGCCTAGGCCCAGATCACAATGTGCCTTGCTGTCGGTTTTGTGCTAGATTTAACCAACGCACTATTAAGCGTCGGTATATTTTTGCTTCTAAATATTTTGGTACAAGATTTAATTATCCTGAAATGTCATTGGTTAGCAATCCGACTACCGGAGTTCACAAAAAACGCAAAGAAAAAGACAGAGACAGACCGTCGAGGTCCAAAACCGATGACAAAGCTTCTCCTAAGCCAGTCCCTGGTTCGCCAGTACTCAGTGAGGTGCTTTCGCAGCCCCTGATACCCGCTACTTTTGAGTCGCAGGCCTCTACCGAGACCCATTCAGAGTCCGGTATGCCACGAGATTCTCAGAGTATTGAACCCACAGATGTCTCTCCCTTGGATGGGTCCGGAACCGCTGAGCAGGCACTGGCTTCTGAGGGTGTTTTCAGGCCTCAAATTTTTATGTTAAACCGACGCCAGCCTCAAAA
The DNA here is from genome assembly GCF_019279795.1 of Protopterus annectens. NCBI lineage: Eukaryota > Metazoa > Chordata > Ceratodontiformes > Protopteridae > Protopterus > Protopterus annectens. The sequence continues at coordinate 399,129,563 of NC_056744.1, forward strand.
ACAAGGTCAAAAACATCTTCTATGTCTAAAAAACCAACGCATGAGCCATGTGTTCAGGCCCCTATGCCTAAAAAACAGATGATCAAAATGGCTGAGGATTTAATTACCTTGATCAGGGGTTCCCAACACCTCCCCCCCCCCCCTGCTAAGAGGCCTAGGCAAGGCACTGATTATGAGTCTTCAGATCATGTTCTATTTCTTCTGATTCCTCTTCTGCTCAGGAACGTTCTATTCCACCCTATGAGGATTCTTATGCAGGGGAATCCATCCCATCTGCATCTCCTCCTGAGGATTAATTTTTTAGAGAGACTTTGCATACTTTAAGGGAACATTTTCACTAGGAGAGTCAGGACTTCTCTGAATCAAAAAAGAGGCTTAGGGATTTCCTTCTTCTTCCTCAGCATAGGCCTTTGGCAATACCTCCTGTATTAGACGTTGTTGATGATGTGTTTTCGGAATCAAGCATGGCTCCTGATTCCCTGCCTCTGGCTCCTAGTAAGCCAGACAGATATTACAGGGTTCCTGACTCCCACAAATTTCTATTCAAAAATCCTGCTGCTGATCCTGAGACTATTTCTCAGGGTCCCAAGGGTGTAAAGGCCTCTACAGCCAAAAATCCTACCCCCTCTGACAGAGATTCCAGAGTGCTGAATAGATGGGGAAAGATGGTTTATACGTCTGCAACCTTGGCAATCAGGGCCTTATACTGCCAGTTTCCTATGCTTAAATATCAACAGCATGTCATGGGCTTACTGAAACAGAAAATGATGTTGATTTCTGATTGTGTGGAAAATAAAGAGTTACAGGAATTATTGTATTCAGCAGAACAGGTTGGAAAGCATACTTTGCAATGTGGTTTTGATTCCTTGGAGGCTTCTTGTAGGGCCGCCGTTACAGGATCTGTGATTAGAAGGCATGCCTGGCTCAAGGAGCAAAATCTGCCTGATCATGTTAAAGTTAAATTGTTGGATGCCCCTTTGCAGCATGATACTCTGTTTGGTAATAAGGCAGAAGAGATTTTAAAGAAAATGGAAGACAAAGCTAAATCTATGCAAACTGTAAAAGATTTCTTGCAAGTGCAGCCACCCAGGTTCAGTAGACACTGGCTTACTAAAAACTGGTCCTTTCCTCTGTCCAACAGAGCCACTCAAGGCAAATCCAGGTGCTCAAAAGGTTCCAGATACCAATCACAGGGTTCTTACAGGTCAAAGCAATGGGGTGCCTCCACCTCTAAATCTGGAGAAAGCAAAGCACAACCCTACAGTAAGCAGTCTCAATGACTTTCCTCTACCATCACCAAGCACTTATCTTTTGGCAGCCCCCTTGGGGGGAAAACTAGCACTTCATGCTCAAAAATTGGCAGTTAATTACCCAGGACAAGTGGGTATTAAACATAGTATCCCAGGGGTACAGATTTCATTTCTATACTTTACCAATTCCAAACGGTTGGCCAGATCTGCCACAAAACCAGTGGGCAGAGGCCCAGAAACAAGTAATTTCCCTCATGGATATGGGGGGTATTCAACCGGTACCAGAAAAGGAAAAAGGACAAGTTTTTTATTCAAGACTTTTCCTGGTACCCAGAAAAGACAATTCGTGGTGTCCAATACTGGACTTATCGATTTTGAACACGTTCCTGGACATTCCAAAATTCAAAATGCTGACTTTACAACAGCTACTGCTATGCTAGGCAGGAATGCTTGGTTAGTAACTCTAAACTTAAAAGAGGCATACCTGCATATCCCAATAAGGGAATCATGCAGAAGATACCTCCACTTCAAAGCAGGTTTTTTAGATTACCAATTCTCTGCACTGCCCTTTGGCTTATCTACTGCGCCCAGGGTCTTTACAAAGTGCCTGGCACCAGTAATTGCATTCTGCAGACAAAGAAGCATTCAAATGTATCCTTATCTGGACGACTGTCTCATTCAATCAGAGGTCAAGGACACTCTTCTTCAACATCTGGCATTTGTAGAAAGGCTTCTAGCATGCCTAGGGTACACCATAAATGAAAAGAAATCACAACTGGTACCCTCTCAAATAATTACATTCCAGGGTGCAAACTTGAATACAACTGCCCAGATGGCTTACCTCATGCCAGACAAGCAAAGGCAACTGACAACATACTTCAAACAAATGGCAACAAAAAAACAGTTATCTGCAAGACAAATTCTGCAGGCTTTGGGGTTCATGGCATCCTGCATTCTACTAATTCTATATGTGAGACTGCATATGAGGAAACTTCAATGGCACCTAAAAAAATTATGGAGTCAACATTCTCACAGTCTGGAAACAATGATTCCTCTCATTCCCTGCCTACAACAGGAGTTTCTTTGGTGGGCAGAGACATGTCACCAAAACAAGGGACTGTCATTCACTCTACCCCCTGCCACCCAAACCCTAACTACAGATGCATCAGACTATGCTTGGGGGGTCCACCTGGTGGGGAAATGCATTCATGGTAAATGAAGCCCAAACCAAATGCATCTGCATATCAACCAGAAAGAGATGCTAGCTGTTCAGAATGCTCTTACAGCCTTCAAGGACTTACTTCATCCAGGACAACTACTGATAAAGATGGACAGCACCACAGTTATGTGATACGTAAACAAGCAGGGGGGTACACATGCCTATCCCCTTTGCAGACTAGCCATGGCCTTGTGGAACACAACCTTGACTTACCAAATACATCTTCAAGCTCAATTCCTGCCAGGAAAACAAAATACTCTGGCAGACGACATAAACAGAAATCTTATGGACCCGCACGAATGGAAACTGGATCCACAAATCTTCAGCATGTTAACACAGAAATGGGGGAGCCCAGACATAGATCTGTTTGCCTTTCCCCAAAATTATCAGTTGGCCAAATTCTGCACAAGAACTCATCACAAAAAAGCATGGAAAGTGGATGCCCTATCCTTCAGCTGGAAAAACCTATCAGTCTATGTCTTTCCCCCTCTGCCTCTACTCTCCAAGGTCTTACTAAAAGTCAGACAGGAAAAAACAAAAATGATCCTAGTTGCTCCGGACTGGCCTTGCCAGCACTGGTACCCTATTCTAAGGAATATGTCTCAACTTCCTCCATGGTACTTGCCTCAAATACCTCATCTACTGTCTCAGCAGAACAATCAAATTTTGCACACTCAGCTCCAAACTCTGAATCTTGCAGCATGGTTGATCAGTTAATTATTCAAGCAACACCTCTCAGTAAAACTATGACGGATGTCATTTTGGAAGCCAGAAGGCCTAGTACTAGAAAATCTTATGCTGATAAATGGAAGAGATTCTGTGCTTGGAACCAAGCACAAGGAACAGACACAGCAAAGCCCAATATTCCTCAGATTTTACAATATTTGACTGAGATGCTTGACAAGGGCCTATCTTTTTCTTCAATAAAAATCCATGCCTCTGCCATCTCGGCTCATTACAACACAGAGCCTCCCCTCTTTTCTCATCCTCTAATTAAACAGTATCTTAGAGGGGCCAAAAATTTAAGGCCTCCCAGAAGATCACAAACTCCTGCATGGGACCTCAATTTTGTGCCTCCTTTTGAACAAGCAGCTACTGCGGATATACAATTTCTATCTTGGAAAACAGCTTTTATCTTGGCAGTCACTTCAGCAAGAAGGGTTTCAGAACTACAGGCTCTCATGGCAGTGGAGCCTTTTATTATATTTTACCCGGACAGGGTGTCCCTCAGGACCAATCCTTCTTTTATACCTAAGGTGGTATCCAGTGTGGCTCTTAACCAGACCATTCACCTGCCAACATTTTACCCAAATCCACAGAACAAGGAGGAGCAGATTCTGCATTCATTGGATGTACACATGCAACTAAGATTCTACTTAAACAGAACCAAATCTCTAAGAAAGTCTGAGCAACTACTGGTAGCATTTGCTGCAGGGTAAGAGGGAAAGGCTATATCAAAGCAGACCATTTCTAAGTGGATAAGCCACTGCATTCATTTCTGCTACTTGCACCATGGTAAACTTGTGCCCAAGGGAATCAGATCACATTCCACCAGGGCTGCCTTGACTTCAGCAGCTTTCCTCAGAGGGGTTCCAACTAAAGACATTCTAGAAGCTGCTACTTGGAGCTCTGTTCATACCTTCACAAAGCATTATCCTTTGCCTCTCTTCTCCAAATCCAGAGCAGGCTTTGCCACTGTAGTTCTGCAGGGCCTTATAGCCGCTCCTACTGTTGTTTAGTTCCATCCTCCCATCCATAGCTTTGGGATTCTACCCAAATGTAATGACTGCAACAGTGAAACACAAAGAACATAGTACAGTTGTGTACACTTACCATAAATGTAGATGTTCGAGTGCATTCACTGTTGCAGTCTGGGTTACCCACCCGCCAACCCCTTTCTATACCGTTTCTTTCCTTCACTATACTCAAAAGCCTTTGTGGTGTATTTGCTTTTAGTTGAAGGTAAAGTTTATGTTTCTAAAAGTGCATTTATACATTTATGTTTACTTATATATATATTTTTTCTCCCCATTTGGGGGGCACCTGACATCTGGGGCAAGAAAAACTGAATAAAATGATGTCGGCTGCATGTTTTATACCCCTGACGACGTGATGTCATGGAAGAGGAGACAACAAACGACGCAGGACCCAAGACTTTGTTATTCAGGCCGACTGAGGGCAACCTGCCAGCAGATTACCCAAATGTAATGACTGCAACAGTGAATACACTCGAACATCTACATTTATGGTAAGTGTACACAGCTGTACTATGCTACAGAAGGGAAATCTTGTTTAGGACAGTGTCAATATTCCCATGTTCATCTTTCAGTTAGCTGAAGCTGCTCAGCGTTTGGCGTCTTTTGCCAGAGGTCCATAGTGATTCTGCTTTAGTCAAAGGTATCCAAGACAAAAATCAAGAAAATAAGTATATCTTGTATTCCTATTGCACTTTTTAAACTGCTTTGTGTCTGATTACTGCATTATCTCTGCTTTTTTACCTTTGTGACTGCATTATTTTCTGCACTTGTTTTTCAACTGTACTTTAGCCTAGATAGCATAGACTGGATTCAGATCTGCTGAATCTAGCCTATTCATGTTACACTTGAGCACTAAACCAGCCATCTTACATTAAGAGGGACTTCCTCTGCATCCTTGTGGCAGAAGAGTGTAGATCCTGCCTTGTCTGAGTTGAGGATTGCTGGAGGAAGGTTCATTGTGTGCTTTCTTATTGGTAGATTATCTTAAAAGTGTTTCATTTTGCCTGTATTTAAGCCTTGTGTTTGTGCATTGCTGCACATCACACAACGGGGATTAGAGGTGCCCAGTATAGATACAAACACATAGAAACACAATTTTTCCCTAGACTTCTGACAGTGAAACCCTCCCATGCTGATGGGTTGCATTGAGGACAGCTCAGCTGCACTTTGAGCAATTTTGTCACAGTTTTTCAGCCCTAATCTTCAATTAAATAAACCCCCTTGTTAATAAACAAGCATAAACCGGTCTAACCTTTCCACCCCCTAGTAGTACTTACTGTATAAATCTGCCATAATGGATGGCCAGTTTCCCACCATTTCTCTGGCCAGCCTGATTGAGATGGGCATCCTGAGGCATTGTAGTACTTGACATATGTATACTGACAACCACTTACTCCTAAAACAAACAAATATCATATGTGAGAGATGTAATTACAATATGAAATTGGAATCAATCCTGTCATGTAACAACAAACAGGACATCAAACAGGTTGTCAGCACAAACACTTCACCTCTCACACAAGAAAAGGTCATGACAAATAAACCCACAGATGTGGAGGTATTTACTAGGAGCCTACCAAAAGATCAGAGATCTCCCAAGTGCATACTACTTGCACACACTGCAAAAAGTATTTAAACTACTACACATAATGGCACACATACCAGTGTCTCAGCAAATAAGCCCCTAAGGCAAAATACCTCAAAACCAAATGTCTTGGTCATAGGCAAGTCAATAATGAGACACACAGATGCCCCCCTCACCAGGCTGGAGAAGGAGAAGGTCACGATCAGCTGCCTCTCAGGTGCCAGCATCCATCAAATCACGCATACACTCAAGTCACTCAACAATAAAGTACCATTATAACTCTGCCATAGTCCATGTTGGGGTGAATGACTTGAGATGTATCTCTCTGGACTATATGAAGAGTGACATGATTCAACTCCCAGATTATGTGTCCCAGGCAGGTGTGACCCTAGCCCTAACCATTTTAATTTCACCCAGGTTGATGCTACAGTATAGACAAAAAAAATGATAGACTTTAACAATTTGCTTAGCTTCTGGTGTCAATCCAGAGGGATCCAGTATCTGTCAGCCTGGGAAGACATCATTGACAGACCACTCTGCTTTGCCAGAGATGGTCTGCAGCTGTCTCCTCTAGGCGTTCGGATACTGGCAAAGGCTTTTGTCTCCCCCATAGTGCCTTTTTTAGGCAATATCAAGACAACACAATTTCCGATGTAACAATCCACTGTAAACAAACTCAGGGTTATGCTGCTTAATGCTAGGAGCCTAAACAGGAAACTACACTCCCTAGAAATGCTCCAAACCCTGGAAGATGCCAACGTTTGTGCAGTTGTTGAGACTTGATTCAAGGCCACTGAGAATACACCGGCCATGCAAGGCTACAATGCTTTCCACACATTCAGACCTCAAAATGAGTGTGAAAGAACCAGAGATGAAGGTGTATCCATATTCATTAAAGCTAAGTCTACCTCCAGACTGGTTAAACAGTCTGATTATCTTGAGCTATCCAGGTCCAACTAACTATAGGCAAAATATCCTACCACATCATTGTTAGCTATAGGTTCCCCACCATGAAACCAGAGAAAACATACCGCCTACCTGGACTTACTGGAGTCACTCACCATACAGCCAAACGTCTTAATCTTGGGAGACTTCAGCTACCCTTCCATTGATTGGGCAACATACATAAGCACAAACATGACTCCCCAGAGTTTCCTGGACTTCAGCAGTACAAATACCGTGGAACAAATAGTCTGCACCCCACAAGAGGCTGAAATGTCCTTGACTTAGTAGTCACCAACATGGGGGGTCACTGCACCCCTCCTTGTGTGGTGCCCTCCCTGGTAAGGTCAGACCATAAATCAGTCTTGTTCGACCTGACATCCTCACAAGAGCAATAAACCTAAAAAACTTTTCCAAAGATAACTACAGCTTAGTAAATGATGGTATAAAGAGTTTCAAACCCCCTGCAAACACAGTCAACAATTCCTGTGCAGAGGTGTACACAAATGGTTTGTACACCTAAACAACTGTATAGACTCAACTGTACTAGACTGGATCAAAACCAGGTCCTCCAGAAAAAAAAACAAGCCACCCCAGTGGACCTGAAGTATAAACAGGTTATATAGCACAAGAAGGAATCTGTTGTCTAGGAACAAGGAACAAGAAAACCCTGACTAAGCAGAATTCCCTGTATAGCCTGAGTAAGCAAATCAGATGTCTTATAAAATTCTCTAAAGCAAATTACAAAGATAAAATAGCATCCCTAACTAAGGATAACCATAAAACATTCTTTAGCTATGTAAGAAATCTAAAAGGGAGTGCCCAGCTATGTGCCAAACTAGTAGTGGATGTTACCACTCAAACTGTACCCGAGGAAATTGCCAAGCTACTATAGATTTGGCACAAACTTCACCCTCCTGTCATCACAAGCCATACCCCAAAACATTCCTGACACTAGTTGTCGCTTTCCTGCTTTGGACTCAATAGAAGAGTCTTTGTAGGTTCTCTTCAAGCAGCTTTATTCTATACAAACACATTACTATAAAGGTTTACTGACTTTAACTTAAGTAACTTATATACAAACTAACAACTGCGATCATGCATGCTCTCACTGTGGCTGCTTTTACAAAATGGCACTAGGGAGTGCACGTGTCTGGAATTTATATGTGCATGTACAGCCTTGACATGCTTCTTAAAGATACAGCACAGTTCACTTGCAATCTGATCTACACTAGTCGTCTGTCTAGTATTTCTAGAGACCAGGTCATGTCTGCGCTCTCCAAGGCCTAAAACATGGCCTCAGTGGGACCAGATAACATCCTAAGCCTCATACATAGCAGTCTAAAACTTGGTGCTCTCCTTAACCATAACCTGAGAACTGGCTTTGCTGCAGGAGAGTGGAGAACAACAACAGTAATATCCTTGCACAAAGGGGCACCATCAACCGACTCTGGGAACTGTAGACCCATAAGTCGAACCAGCCTCATTTGCAAGGCCATGGAAGTAATCATCATAGACCTAATCAACAAGGATATAGGTGATCTTCAAACTCTCTACCCATCCCAGTTTGGCTTCATCAAGGGTAGATCATGCTTGTTAAACCTGGTAGACTTCTTTGAGAATGTCACCAGAGCCATAGATGAGGGTAAGACGGTGCATATCGCCTATCTTGACCTAGCCAAGGCTTTTGACACAATCCCCCACGTTGGTATCATCAAGAAACTGTCCCAGAGCAGGAAACATCTGAAGAAGAAGTATGGACATGGGAAAGAAAATACGATGCAATATTTATGCAAAGGAAAATGCAAAACTAATCAATACAAAAAGAGCAGCGCCGAATATATTTGAAGAGAAACATAGGCAGGGGCATTCGGATATGGAAAATTTTACAATAAAAAAATAAGAAAACAAAGAGAAAAGGTAGAAGGATTTAGTGGAGTAAATCTAACTCTAATAACATCACAGCAGGATAGAGCAATACTTCCCCAAATTAAGGAGAAACCAGTGGAGTGGAAACATCTGATCAGTTGCCATATGAAGATACTTTGGAGCCTTCTATAGGAAACCAGTACAAAAGTTCAGCTGGGGTTGCACAACTAGAGATGGAACAGGAAACTGTGGCAACTCTGGCTCAGTCAATCTTCTGGAGTGATGGGCCAGTGAGTTCCCATATAGACAGCAGAATGATAAAATGGTTGAGGTGCTGTCTTGACAGACACAGAGTATGGGGTTTGATCCTCACCTTTGAGGGAAGTTGGCTAGGCTTATAATGGCCCACAAGAGCTGCTAGCCCAGTACTTACCTATGAACCTGTAAACCTATGAAAAAGCAACAGATGACACAGAATGAAACTGAGGAGAATGTGGCACAGGAAGATATCCTGGAACTTTCTCTAGAATGCCCACAGGAAATGGAAAACAAAGAATGTGCTCTCAGTTTAGAAGAAAATGATCTAAGTGAAGAGTTGCTTGATTTAATACAGATGGACAGACATATTAAGATCAATGAAAGAAATAGATTACAGAAAGTAAATAAAACCCAAAAAGCTAGAAGTTTGATAAAACAAACACAGTAATTAGGATTGTTCATAGAGAGTCATGCAATATTACTGTGCAGCTAAATTAATAACAGATGAAGTCTGGGCAGTAAGGGGAAGGAAGGGGAGAAATCAAATGCCATCATGGAGGTATCGAATAGAGAAAATTATAAAGCAATTAAGGCAAGTGTCAATGTTAGAAGAGTATAGAAGAGGGAACAGATCAACAAGAATACTCAGAAAGATAGATGTGATAAAATAAATGAGCTGTATCAGAACAGATCAGAATCTAACTTGTATTGTTACAAATAATAAACTAAAAATATCACCGCAGGCAGAAAAAAACTTAGAAGGTATGCCGATAACTATAAAGGAAAAGTACAAAATAAGCAATTTATTGATGACCCAAAAATGTTTTATAGAGAACTGGGAAACCAGGCAAAAGCAATTGAAACACCACCCAAAAAAAGAATAAAGAGATACATTTTGGATGAATATCTTACAGAATAAGAAGTTCAAATGTACAGGATATGAAATGGGATGAAGTAACGGCCTGAGAGATTGAAACAAAGTTAAGAAAAGTTCCTAACTGGAAAAACCCCAAGCCCAGATGCAGTACCTACCTAACTTCTGGCTAAAAGTATTAACATCTTTACATGAAGATTTAGCCATGAGTAAGAATTGTTTATATGCGTACCCTGAACAGACACCAACCTGGTTAAAAACAGGAAAAAGAATATTCCTACTTAAGAGTTAAACTGCAAGCTATCCTAAAAGCTATAGACCAATAACTTGTCTTCCAATGACATAAACTGTATACTAGAACTGACACTGACAGAATTCATAGTCATTTAGAAGAAAACTCAACCATGGCAGTAGAACAAAAGGGTAACAAAAGAAACTCATATGGGACAAAGGATCTTTGGTTGCTAAAGTCATAACAGTGTAAAAAGAGGAAGAATCTAAGTATGGGGTGGATAGACTACAAAAAAGCAGTAGATAGTATCCCACATTCATGGATAAAAAGAGTGCTTAAAAATATATAAGTTACATTACAGTGACCATGAAACAATTGCAAACCACTTTGCAGTTAAGCCATGATAAAGGACAAATTATTAATCCAGGGAAAAAAATTCAAAGGGGGATATTCCAGGGTGACTCTTTATCACCGTTGCTCTTTTGTCTTGCCCTTAACCCATTAAGTTGTCTACTTAACAGGTTAGGACTTCTCATCTTCTTTTTGCGGGTGATTTAAAACTGTACAGTTCATCAGATGAGGAAATGAAAGCTCAACTGCAAGTGGCCAAAACTTTTTTCAGATGATAAAAGAATGTCATTGGGTCTTGATAAATGTGCAAAAGCAGGAAAGCTGCAGCACCAAGAAAACATCAGGTTGGGACAGGAATGTGATATAAAAGAACTTGAGCAAGAGGAAGTATATAAATATTTGGGAAATGATGAAGGCTCCACAATAACATATTAACAAATGAGAATAAAACTTAGTAAGGAATATTTTAGAAGACTAAAATTAAGACTGAAAACAGCGCTGACATCTAGGAACAAAGTCCAAGCTGTAAACCAATTTGCTGTTCCTCTCCTTACTTACAGTTTTGGAGTGATTGACAGGCCCCTAAAGGTGCTGGATCGGTTGAACAGAAAAACAAGAAGGATGCTTCATGTTCATCAACTGATTTATAAAAATCAGTGTATACCAAGACTGTATATTCCCCATTCTGAAGGAGTTATGAGCCTCCTTGAAATTGATTACATGCACAGATCTACAAATGTAAGACATATATGTTGACCTCACAAGACCCAAACATAGTGAAAGGTTTAAAACATGAGAAGAGTAAGTCTTAGATGACTTCCTTGCTTAGTTTAGCAAAAGCATATCGGTGTCAAGCGGGAATGGAAATCAAACCAGAAATAGATAAAATTCAGGCAGCAACTGAATGTGCCAAAAACAAAAGAAAGACTATAAGGAGAGGGATCAGATGAGAAGGCAAGAAATGTGGAAAATGCATAAATATTGTTGCAACTATAAAAAACTCTTGGAACAACCTCATGTTGATCAGGATCGAATGCAGGAATGGTTTAGGAGAGGTGAATTTAAACCTAAAGACAAAAGGTTAATATTGGCAGCTCAAGATAGTGGACTGCATAAAAGGTGATGTTCTGTAGTCCTATCTCGCCTTCATTCTTACACATGGGTTTGGAGCCGATCCTCAGCTCTGACTCGGCCTTTTTACAAGCTCAAAGTCTTCTAGTTGGCTCGTGGCTGGGTAGGTATCCCATGGTGCACCAGTACAATCCCCAGATCTTGTTTGCTGCGTCGACGAGTTCGGATGTGCTTCTTCTTGGCCGTGGCTAAGTCTAACACATTTTGCTAATTTTTTTGACTAAATTTTGCAGTTTTCACATTTAGATAGCTTCTTATAACTGTTGCTAGAGTTCTTCGGTAGTTTCATAGTTTTCAAGTTACTATAGTTTTCTCAGTGTTAAGTATTTCTGAGAACAGTTGGCCATTGGCCTTATAATTCTTTTTGGTATCCTGTGTGCCAGTTAGTTTCTTCACTGGGGTTGTGTTATATATTTTTATACCCCTAGTTTCAGATATTGTTGATATTAGTGCTTGCGCATAGTTTAGACTGTGTGAGCATATTAGATAAAGTTTCTCAGTATATTGAGATTAAAATAATTACATTAAAATAATTACTTTGCTTGAGGGGCTCCGCCTGTTGGATTTGCATTTAGAATGGGATTTTCTTTACCTTCGTTCTCTTGTTTTTGCATTATTAGAGATTGAATTTTTCTCTGGTGTATGTGTGATTCTTTCCTTTCCTGGTCCGTTTTAGTTAGAGGACCTAGATTTTCTCTCTCTTTCTCTACCAGGGCTAGGCCCGTTTTAGTTAGAGGACCTAGTCCTCCCACTTTCCCTTTCTTCTCTGTGTGTCATGTGTCTGATTGCAATCTTCTGTGAGATGTCTAAGGAGGTTAAGGATCATAAGCCGTCTGGCTTTAAAAAATGTGTTAAATGCGCACAGAAGATGTCCATAACGGATGGCCACAGTAACTGCGTATACTGTCTTGGGGCCATCCACTTACAGGAAACATGCCTATTTTGTCACTTATTTAGTGCCAGGTTATTGCAGGAGAGGAAAAATAAACTCATTTTAAAAGGTCTCCTTAAGCCCTCTTTTGAGGAAGATCTGGCTAGCTCTTCATCCTCTGCTCAGTCTCATGGATCTAAAAAGGAGAAATCTAAATTCTCTAAGAGGCCTTTCCCGGCTGGTGCATCGGTGCCACCTCTCAAAATTGCCAAATCTGACAAACCTGCTGCCGCCTCGGCTCCACTGAGTTCGGAGCCGATCGAGGGTTCTACTACTACTACTACTGTTGTTACAGTGTTGGCACCAGGTAGTTTGGCCTGACCACTGATAGTAGACATCGGAGCCGGTCTATGGATCCTTTACCGGCCTCCCCTACATTAAGGTCACCCATATTGCATATATCCCATTCTCCCACACTGTCTTCCAGATCTTCCATGAGCTTATCAGAAGAAGATGTGGAGAGAGTAGTGCTGAGACTCCTGAAGTCATCTACCTTACCTAAAATGTTGTTGGCTCCGACCCAGTCAGTTCCGGGGCCACTTGAGTCCATTACTTCTTCGGTGATTCCTCCTCCAAGCCATGCTGGTCTTTCAGAGCCGGAGTGTTTGGTATTGCTGGTGGAACCCTTGGTTCCAGCTCCCCCTGAGGTTGTTTCGGAGCCGAGTTCCGCTCCGACACACTTGGTGTCGTCTGTGGTGTCTAGGAGCCAAAGATCCCTGGTTGACCCCGACAGGGATGCCTGGAACCGAACTTCTTCAGTTCCGAGCTTTGCTCTCGGCGCGAGGGCTAGGGTGAGCTCGGACCCTATATCTGTCTCAGAGCCAATGGCATCCTCGGTCTCCTCGGAGCTGGGGAGGTCTTCTGGAGCCAGAGAGGTCGGCATTCGAGATGATGAGGAGTGTGCTGTCCTGATCATCATCTCCTACTAGGGGTACCGACACTCTCCCCCCAGGGCACCTGCTTCTGTCTCAGCACCTACTCCCTCTCTGGACAGCAGAGACCCGTAGCCTCAGGAGCCACCGGGTGGTGGCCCTCATTCTTCCGAGACTTCCCTGGAATATCCTTCCGAGGAGCCCCCAAGGAAGAATGCATGCAAGAGGAAGCATGTAGACTCCCAGGACGAGTCTCTTACCTCAGACACTAACCTTGAGGAGTCGGAAGGGTCCCCCAAGTCATCCTCTGATGATATCTCCTTTGTAGACATCCTTAAGCAGAAGTGCAGCTGGCCCACTGTCGCCCCTTCTGATGAGGAGTCGGTGTACCTGAAGGCTTTCGGGTCTCAACCTTCAGCCTCTTGGGTGTCTCCACCTTTCGACAAACTGTTAGAGCTCGTTAGTTGGAAGGTGTGGGATACTCCTGATGCCGTGGAGCCTACCCCAGGAGACCAAATAAATTTCTATCAGCTTCCAAGGAGAAGGAAATTTTGTCAAAAGGTGTTCCCGTAGATGCCATGGTGGTGGCGGCGGCCACTAAGAAGGAGCTAGTGGAGACTTCTTCTTCTGTCCATCCACCGAATAAAGAATCTCGAATGATGGACAGATATGAGAAGCATATCTTTTCATCAGCAGCATTTACTCTTAGATCGCTGAACTACCTTACACAATTCACGAGGCTTCAGAAAGATCTCCTTAAGGAGTTAGGAGAGACTCTACAAGGTACATCCACTGAGGGAGTCCCTGAGGAGGTATCTGCCCAGTTGTCCACCTTGAACTCTATTGTCAATTCGTCCATGAGGCTTATCTCTTATGCAGCCAATGGAGCGAGCAGAGCAGCGGGTTCAGGAATTTCCCTAAGGTGTCATTGCTGGATGCGCTTGTGTAATTTTGCGGAACCGTTCAAGTCTACCTTTACCTATGCCCCCTTTGATGGTTCTTCATTGTTTGGACCTAAGGTAAAGCACACACTCACCCGGTGCGAGCAAGAAGGGAAAACACTCTCTGCTGTGGGAATACATTTTACCGTCCCCTCTAGACCATACCCTAAGGGTCAGAAAGGTGGTAAAATGTGGTTCAAGAAGTCCCAGAGGTTTTTCCAGGATGCACAGGGTGACTCCTCCTTCAGAGGCAGATTAGGAGAAGGAAATAGTAGACGTCGCCCTACAGGCAGGGGCGGACCGCAAAACCAGGGAGGCCATGATTTGTTTCGAGGCTGGCCCTACCAGCGCTCCTGATGTGGGGCCCGACTGTGCTTCTCTGAAGCCAGTCGGGGGTCGCATTTCTTTGTATCCGGAAGCCTGGCTAAGTATCACTCAAGACAGATGGGTACAAAGAATTATCACCGGAGGTTATTCCATACCCTTTTTTCTGCCACCTCATGTTCCAAAGAGGATTCCGGATGTTCCACTCAATCACAGGGATCAAGCAACTGTGGAGGTCAACAAGTTACTGGCAAAAAGAATCATCCAAACCATCCCTGCAGACCAAATAAGATTCGGAACTTACTCCAGATTCTTTTTAGTGCCAAAACGTACAGGGGACTGGAGGCCCATCTTGGACCTTAGCAAATTAAACGAATCTGTAAAGAAGGACAAGTTCTGGATGGTGACACTGCATTCTACACTCCCGTTACTAGGGAAAGACATTTGGATGTGCTCAGCAGACCTCCAAGACGCTTATTACCACATAAAAATGGACAGGGCATTGAGGAGTCATCTATGCTTCCGGCTGGGAGCCGGTCACTACCAGTTTAATTCTCTGCCCTTTGGTCTCACCACAGCCCCCAGGGTGTTCACCAAGTGTATGGCAGTAGTGACAGCTCACCTGAGACGTCGAGGATTACAGGTGTTTCCATATCTGGACAACTGGCTCCTGACCACTCCCACCAGGCATCTACTTCTTCAGAACAGGGACGTTACTATTCAGCTTTGTGCCCAGTTGGGGATTTCTATCAACTGGGAAAAATCTGCCTTATTGCCCTCTCAATTTGTGATTTTTATAGGTGCAGAAATAGACACAGTAGCCATGTTGGCTCATCTTCTAATAGAAAGGGCACAAAATCTGGTTCTTCAAATTCACTGTCTTTTCCCCCTCCGAAAAGTCAAGGCCAAGACTGTTCTGAAGCTTCTAGGGACCATGGCTTCTACAATACTACTAGTGCTGCTAGCCAGACTACACATGCGGATTCTTCAGTGGCTCCTGTTGTCCCAGTGGTCCTTTCAACAACTACCCTTAACTCATCACATTCTGCTGACAGACTCTTGCAAGAAGGACCTCATTTGGTGGACTCAACCCAATCAGTTAACCACGGGCACTCCATTTGTCAGTCGCCAACCCCATTGCCACTGTAACCACGGATGCCTCACAGATAGGGTGGGGGGGCATTATCTAGGCAGGACTGTCCAAGGCACATGGCAAGATCACGAGGCTCACCTGCATATCAGTGTTCTAGAGATGAGGGCGTTGCAAGCACTTCACAACCTTCTTCCTCTTGGGATGATTGTAATACAATCAGACAACATGTCAGTAGTATGGTATATAAACAAACAAGGCGGAACCAGATCATACCCACTCTGTTGAGAGACCATTCGAGTTTGGAAATGGGCAATATCTTCCCAGCGCTTTCTGGTGGCGAAGCACATCCCGGGGGCAACCAATGTGATAGCCAACAAACTCAGCTGGGCAATTTTAATGCCTCACGAGTGGTCTCTGAAACAGGAAATAGCGGAGCAGATTTTCCGCAGATGGGAACAGCCTTGCTGCGATCTCTTTGCCAGCCTAATCAATGCCAAATGCAGCAGCTATTTCTCCCTCATTCCCCCTCCAGGGGAGTCACCGAGAGATGCACTTATTTACGATTGGCTTCTGGGTCTCCTTTATGCTTTCCCTCCCTTTCCTCTCATACCCAAGGTGATTCAGAAAGCAAAACAGCTGGGAAGCAATCTGATCCTCATTGCTCCTTACTGGCCTCGACAGGTTTGGTTCCCCTTTCTCGGGCCTCATCTCCTAGACGATCCATGGATTCTGGACCCAGTGCCAGATCTCTTGATGCATGTCAGGTTCACTTCACCCCACCTTACACACCCTGCTCCAGTTCCATCCCTAGTCAGGCTTCACGACTTCTCACCCTCCGTGACTCATATCCTTACGTCCTCTCATAAACCCTCCACTAGGAAATTATATTCCAGTAAATGGAGGAGGTTCTCTATCTGGGCTGAGAAAAAGAATGTTGACTTCCATTCCAGTGGTTCTTGAATTTTTGTCTGAAGTTTTCCACCAGGGATCTGCTGCTGCCATAATCAAGGTTCAATTGGCAGCGATTTCTAATTTTCACCTAGGCCTACAAGATTCTAATCTGATGTCGCATAGGTTGTGCAAGACCTTCCTCAAAGGTGCCACTTTGTTAAGACCCCCCCTTTCAGGAACCGTTTGCTTCATGGGACTTGAATTTTGTGCTGTCCAAATTAACGTCTCCACGTTTTGAGCCTTTTCATTCATCGCCTTTGAAATTTCTGTCTTGGAAAACTTTGTTTCTGGTGGCAATCACATCTGCTAGACGAGTGTCAGAGTTACAAGCACTGTCTGTTAAACCCCCTAATCTGATATTTCATAAAGACAGAGTATCTTTTCGTACTAATTCATCCTTCGCCCCCAAGGTCTGTTCCCATAACACTTTGAACCAATCCATAGAACATCTGGTGTTCTTCCCTAATCATTCCAATGCAGCAGAATACAGGTTTCTTCAGTTGGATGTTTATAGACAATTACGTTTTTATTTGCACCGGACCAAGGAATTCAGGAAGTCAGACCAATTATTTATTTCCTTCTCCGACTCCATATTAGGTCTACCAGTTTCCAAAGTGACCCTCTCTAATTGGATCTCTAGCTGTATAGCTTACATTTACACTTCTGATAGTAAGCCTTTACCTTTCAAAATTAAGGCTCATTCTACGAGATCTCAGTCTACCTCTGCAGCCTTTCAAGCCAGGGTCCCATTTGATAATATCTGTGCAGCAGCAACTTGGGCTACCCCTCACACATTTGTTACTCATTACAAATTGGATTTAACCTCCAGGGGTAGAGCATCCTTTTGTTCTATGATACACAGGAGTATTTTTCCTTGAGCCACCCAAGAATAAGGTGCTAGGGACGCTGTCCCATGTGTAAGAATGAAGGCGAGATAGGACTACAGAACATAAAGAAGTTATGTACTCACCATAACGTTCCATGTTTGTAGTCCATCCTGCTTTTCATTCTTATGAACCCACCCACCTACTCCCATCCTGGAAGTATCTGGAAACAGTAAAATATTGCTACTATTATTCACTGGAGACCTTTTATTATTGGGTTCTTTTTCTATGGTTATTATTATTATTATTTCTCTGAGTTAGCAGCAAACAAGATCTGGGGATTGTGCTGGTGCACCATGGGATACCTACCTAGCCACGAGCCAACTAGAAGACTTTGAGCTTGTAAAAAGGCCAAGTCGGAGCAGGGGATCGGCTCTGAACCCATGTGTAAGAATGAAGGGCAAGATGGACTACAAACATGGAATGTTATGGTGAGTACATAACTTCTTTTTTTTTTTACAAAGTTCATTGAACATCTGGGAGAAGCAGACAAATGCAGGTTTTGCAAAACAGAATTGGAAACAGTCGCACATCTTGTTGCTGGATGTGATATACTAATGGCAGAAGGACTGTTTACTGAAAGGCATAATAATGTGGCAAGGCTGTTACATTTGGGATTGTGCAAACATTATAGTATTGAAGTAGGTGAAAAATGTTGGAAATTTGACCCACAAAACATTATAGAAAATGATGTTTATATGACATGAGATCACCCATTACCAACTGTTCAAAAAAAAAAAAAAAAGACGTGAAAAAAACAGATGTAGTAGTCCATGAAAGGAAGAGAAAAGTAGCATTGATTACTGAAATTGCCACACCCATTGACTACAGTATCTTACATACAGAGAGACACAAAGTCATAAAATAGCAGGATTTGCAGGTAGAAATGAGGGCAATGTGGAAGAAAGATCCCCAGACAGTTTCAATAGTAGTAGGAGCAATGTATCTTATAAAAAATTTACAGCTCCACTTGGATATGTTAGAAAATACATGTAACGCCATATGAACTGCAGAAGGAGTCAGTACTGGGCACACTGAGGGTACTGCAAAGAGCACTAATGGCTAACAGCAGCAATACTAATTTCATGAACTTTAATCTTACTTTGACTTAGGAATGGGATCTATTCCCGTCATGGTATTAGAAACCCAAAAGACTTGGAGAAATTAAAAAAAAAAATGGGGATTAGCCCTTACATCACTAGGTGGGTGGCCAGTTGGGTCACTGACAGAACACACTCTGTCAAAATCGGGGATTCCACCTCTACCAGCAGACCACTCACCAGTGGTGTACCACAAGGATCTGTGCTGGGCCTTCTTCTGTTTGGAATCTATTTCGCGGAAGTCCTGCCTAAAGTAGATGGCCTGTGGCTTACCAAGTTCACTGATGATTGCAAATTGGTTGCAATCGTAGGGATAGAAACCAAAATGACAGAGACTTTGAGGACATTCTGAATATTTTTAAAAATCAGGAGAACACAAATTCTACTGGCGAACATCAGCAGAAAGATGTGAGACCCAAAGAAAACGTGTGAACGCTCGTACGCTCACTATGGGAGATAATAAGGAATCCAAAGCAGGTAACAAACGCGTTGAAAGGAACTGTGACTTTGTTTGGCAAGATTGGCTGAAAGAGACTGATGTTTTTAATTATAGAGACTTTCAAAGTGGTGGTTTGGAAAGGGTCAATACATATAATGAAAATATTTGTATACTGCAGGATTTAATGCTTAAATACAAAATGTTGCATTTAGACAATGTTTATTTAAACCAATGTTTATCTCTTGGGATTGTGCCTAAAGGACTACGGGTGTATAAATACCCAAATAACACGAATTAAGCCAGTATTAAAGATTTGATACATTTATTTGATACATGTGGGTTTGGAATCATGAAAATTATTATTAGAGATATCGAAACAGAAATGGGACAACTATTTAAGAAAATAGATGAAGTGAATGACTATATATTAAAAGATTTATTGTTCACAGTTGAAAATGAAAGAATTAAATATTATGATATTAAAAAGAAAATTGATGAAAAATGTTCTAATATAATGAGAAGAAAAGCTAGGAAAATTGAAAGAGATATGTCTGAATATAAGGAAAATAGAAGCTACCCGAGAATAAAACAAGGGGGTAGCTATGGTGGGTATTATGGTGTTTATAATAGGGACAGACTAGGGAATAATAGAAGGTATAGAGTTAGTGTTTCTGGTTCAAATAATAATGGAAATAATGAGTGGAAGACTAGAGAATTTAATGACACACATGTTAGGGTTCATTATAATAATAGGTTAATAGCTGAGGAACAAGAATTAGGTGAGCTAGAAAACCAGGATTTTGACATTAATGACTCTTTGGAATTCCCTTTACCGAGACGCTCAGAGAGAATCAGGAACAGGTCGACAGAACAACATCACAATTAGGGGAGGAGGTAAAAAAGAGAGGTGATTCCACAGAGAATAATGTTGGAATCGTTAAGGTTAATGAGCATGTGCTCAGATTTCAAAATTTCAATATTTTTAATTATAGTAATATTGAGATTAATGAATGGCATTTTAGGCTGTTCATAAAAGGATTAAAGTTTGTTCCTAAATGTAGGAGTGACATTAGTAAAGTTTTAATTGACTTGAAATTATTTATTAGGTTAGGAAGAAAAACCTATTATTATTATATGAAAGTAATGGTAGGAAAAATCATAAATCTTCTCCTTGTCCTAATACGCTTAAGAAGAAAAGCATTGCTAATCCCGTCCTGCATCCACAGCTAAAAAAACTTTGAGGCTGTAGTGGAGAGAGAACTTAGAGAGGAATTGAATGAATCCAGGACAATTTCAAATTTGACTTGGCAGGAGAGGGAATTATTAAAACAGTTAAGTGAAGATCGGAGTATAAGAATTTCAAGGTCAGGTAAAGCTGGAGGAATTGTTATCATGGACGATATTATTTATTGTACTAAAATGGAAGAATTACTAAGAGATGAGAATAAATATGAAGTAGTATCCATTAACAAGATTAATATTGCGCATTCTAAAATTGATTTTGCAGTTAAAGAACTTTTAAAAGATGAGTTAATTGATAAACAGACCTTTGACTTTTTATATGTTGAGAAACCACTAATTCCAGTAATTTTTGGTATAGTTAAAGTACACAAAGATTCTTTAAATCCACCAATGAGTCCTATTGTTTCCGCCAATGGTTCAAAAACATACCCATTGGCTAAATTTGTAGATTCAAAAATCAAGAAAGTTTGGCTTAACCAGGATGGGTTCTTAAAAGATTTGTGGGACTTACTAAAAAATGTGAATCACCAGTTATATAATGGGGACATAATATTCCTAACAGTGGATATTGTTGATTTATTCTCAGTCATCCCTCATGATTATTATTTTATAATTATTTCTTTCTTTGATCTATTATGTATCTATCCATATATTTCTAACATTATACTTCACAAGTCTCAAAGCAGCTAATAAAATATATTAAAATAGAGTGGTCTGAATGTAAAGTGTTTGACCTTAACTGAAGCTGCATCTGAATTTTAATTAATTTGGTTTTAAAACGTTAAGATATATGTTTAATCCCAGAACGAAAGTTTAATTATTTTGATTTAATTAATTGACTGCAGTGTTTGACTTTGACTGAAGCTGCTTTTGAAATTTTAAATCAGTTCCACTTTAAATTGTCAAGATATACGTTCAATTTTAGAACAATGATTTAATTGATTGATTAATTGATTGATGCTTTAGGCCATTAATGATTTTGAATGTATATAAAGCCAGTATTTTAGTAATGAAAGTAGATCTGAAGAAGCGTACCTTGGGAGTATGCGAAAGCGCTCATCTGTCTCAATAAACTTGGTTTGTATTTTACTACATTGTGGTGGTCTGTCTCCGGTTTTATATACCATTCATCCCTCATGATGTGGGGATGGAGTGGTTTTTGGAAGCATTATTAGACACAAAGGAATTTTTGGTGTAGTTAAAGTACACCAAGATAGTTAAAGTACACCAAGATTCTTTAAATCCACCACTGAGGCCTATTGTTTCCGCCAATGGTTCAAAAGCATAGCCATTGGCTAAATTTGTAGATTCAAAAATCAAGAAAGTTTGGCTTAACCAGGATGGGTTCTTAAAAGATTTGTGGGACTTACTAAAAAGTGTGAATCAACAGTTATATAATGGGGACATAATATTCCTAACAGTGGATATTGTTGATTTATTCTCAATCATCCCTCATGATGTGGGGATGGAGTGGTTTTTGGAAGCATTATTAGACACAAAGGAATTTGATTGGAAAGAATTAAGGGTGATAATGGAATTATTAGAATTAATTTTATTGAATCATTTTTTAGTTTTCGAAGGAGAGTTCTTTAGGCAATTAAAAGGTGTTGCTATGGGGGCCTGTTGTGCCCCCAGTTTTGCTAATATAGTCCTTAGTATATGGAAAAAGAAATTTATTCTCATTCCACCATATATTAATTATTTGAATTTTTTTTAAAAGGTACTTGGATGATTTGTTTTTTTTTTTGGGGCAGAAGGGGAAGACAAATTAGAAGAATTTTTTCAGTATATTAATAATACTACTAGCTTTTTGAAATTTACCTATAATGCTAACATAGATAAGTTAAATTATTTGGATGTCACAATATATAAAAACTATACCAAAAATATATTTGAATCGAAGATTTTTAGGAAAGAGACATTTTCTAATTCATGTTTATATTTTACTAGTGCCCACCCATTTAAACAGAAGAGAAATCTAGCCAAAGGGCAATTTATTAGAGTATCAAGGATGACTACAGGACAGGAAGACTTTGTAGATGAGTGTAGGAATTTAGAGCGGATGTTTTTGGAAAGAAAATATCTAGAAGATTTGATTAAGGAAGTCAAAGAAGAAGTTATAGAAGGGAGGCGTGGTAGATTTTGTCCATTACTAAGTATTGGTTTACAGGATGATGTTGGAAGAAAGGTAGAAAATCAAAAAAGTAATGGAATTAATTATAATAGTGCATTTACCTTAAATTTCAACTGTGAATTGGGATTAATAAAACAGATTGTGAATAAAAACTGGAAAATGTTTTTGGAATTTTCAGATTTTAATACCTTTTTTAAACAACCTATTGTATATAGTTATAGGAGAGAGAGGAATATTAAAAATATTTTAGAAAATAGGTCAGGTTTTAGTGAGATAAATAATAGGAAAAAGGGCAGATTTAAATGTGGCAGATGTGCACAGTGTAAGCATGTGATGAATAAAGAATGTCACTATTTAATTGCCAGAGATAGGTTATTCGCTAGTAAAACATATGCGAATTGTGAAACAGAGGGCATTGTATACCCCGCTGAATGTAAAAAGTGTACCTCCTTCTATGTGAGAAAAACAGAAAGGGCTCTAAGAAGGAGAATTTATGAGCACACTTATGAGATGCGAAAGCTGGACTTGAATAATGCTTTATATAAGCATAGTTTAACATGTAAGGAGGCTTCCTTCATGTTTTTTTTATTTTGGAAGTGATCCCATAAGATGTTAGAGGTGGTGATTGGGAAAACAGGATAGAGGTGAGGGAACTATACTGGCAGCTGGCACTGGAGGCTTGTAGGATGCCAGGGATTAATGAACATGTTTCCATGGTACCTGTTTTAAAATTAAGAGCTGCTAGATTATGAAAATGCTTTATATATATATATATATATATATATATATATATATATATATATATCTTTTTGCTGTATATAAATGTGTTTTATGGCGTAAGTCTATTGAATAACTTGTTAGTTTTAATTATATGTGAAATATGGGCTAGGTGTAATAAATCAGTCTGACACAAGAAGGTATAATGATAATGTTTTTAGTTTATATAAAAGTTTTTTCACAGCTAGGTTGTTAAAAAAGGGTTTTAGACCATTTTCAGTAGAGGCCCAGGGAGATAAGCTCCAAAATTAAGCTAATGTAACAGTACTACAAATGAAAATAAATCAAAACAGTAAATTATTACATAGGAAATAATCCATGTTAAAAAATGCAGTTACAGCAAAAGGTATAGTCTAATTTAATCAAAAAATAGCTTCAAACAGCAAATATTCAAACTGCTAAATAATAATTAAATTCTAAGTAGGTTTAGGTTAGCATAGAAGGAACAAGCAACAAAAGAGAAGAATAAGTGAAGGTGTAGGCCAAGCAGTAGTATAAGTAGTATATACAAGCGGTATAACGTTTGACAATAGTTAGACAAAAATAGTGAGGACGGGGTGAAGGTTTCTATCTAGTTATTATGCTTGAAGAGCTTTGCGTGATACGTCATAGGTATCAGTAATACTAACACTGACAATGAAAATATCAGGAGGGGGTGAGGGGTTTTAGAAAAGTGAAGAGTAAGTTTCATGAAGTAAGAAGGAAATAAGAAAACTACAATATTGGCTAAGAAGAGGGTGTATTTGCACCCTAGTGGGTAATAGAGGGGGACAGGGAAGTATACTAGATGGTTAGTGTTAATCTGGGTTAGTGCATGGGCATAACCGATGTACTTTAAGGTGTAGTTTTAGTTGGTGTTTGAAAAGTGATAAGGATGAAAATAATTGTAGGTTGCAGGGGAGTTTGTTCCAAATCTTACCCACGGAATTAGAAAAGAGGGAGTCCTCGGCTTTATTAAGGGATTTCGGGGTGGTTACTTGTAATTTATTTGCTGAGCGTAGGGTAGTAAGATTTCTATAAGGAGCGACTATGCTACTAAGAATAGGAGTCATATCGATGTTCTTCGTGTTTCATTGTTGCAGTCATTACATTTGGGTAATCTGCTGGCAGGTTGCCCTCAGATGGCCTGAATTCCAAAGTCTTGGGTCCTGCGTCGGTTGCTGTCTTCTCTTCCATGACATCAGGGCATCAGGGGTATAAAACATGCAGCCGAAGCCATTTTCTTTAGTCTTTCTTGCCGCGTGGTGCCCGAAGCAGAAGCATTTTGCAAGTGCCAGTCGGCCGACTACTGAAATGTTCAAGTTTGAGTTTCAGAACTGAAGTCTTCACTAAAGCTAAGTAACCCATTGGGGAAACTTTTTTCTTGCTTTTTACCGATGTCAGAAAAAGTTAATAATTCTATTACTTGTGGGAAGCAAATACCTCATAAGGATTTTCATTTATACTGTATTCCTTGCCTAGGCCCTAATCACAACATGCCTGGCTGTCAGTTTTGTGCTAGATTTAACCAACGCACTATTAAGCGTCGGTATATTTTTGCATCGAAGTATTTTGGAAACAGATTTAACTACCCAGAAATGTCGTCGGATAGCAATCCGACTACCGGAGTACATAAAAATGCAAAGAAAAGGACAGAGAAAGGCAGTCGAGATCCAAAACCGACGACGAAGCTTCTCCTAAACCAGTCGCCGGTTCGCCGGTAATCAGTGAGGTGCTTTCGCAGCCCCTGATACCCACTACCTTCGAGTCGCAGGTCTCTACCAACATACATGTGGAGTCCGGCATGCCGCAAGATACTCAAGGTATTGGACCGACGGATGTATCTCCCTCAGATGGGTCTGGAGCCACTGTGCAGGCACCAGCTTTTGAGGGTGTATTCAGACCTCAACATTTGTATACCAAACCGACAACAGCTGCAAAACCAAAGACAAAAGCAACTTCTAAAACTAAAAAAACAACACATGAGCCACTTGCACAGGGCTCTATGCCTAAAAAACAAATGATCAAAATGGCTGAAAACCTTATTACCTTGATCAGGGGTACCCATCCCCCATCAGATAAGAGGCCTAGGCAAGACACTGATTATGAATCTTCAGATCAGGTTTCTATTTCTTCTGATTCCTCTTCTGATCAGGAATTATCTATACCTCCCTATGAGGATTCTGATGCTTAGGAGTCTATTCCATCTGCATCTCCTCTTGAGGATTATTCATTTGGAAAAACCTTGCATACTTTGAGGGAGCATTTTCACTGGGAGAGTCAAGACTTCTCAGAATCAAGAAAGAGGCTCAGGGATTTCCTTCTTCTCCCTTAGGACAAGCCTTTAGCCATTCCCCCTGTTTTAGACATTGTGGATGATGTGTTTTTAGAGTCAAGCTTGACCCCTGACTCCTTACCTCTGGCTCCCAGTAAGCCTGACAGATATTACAGGGTCCCTGACTCATATAAATTTTTATTTAGAAACCCTGCTGCTGATCCTGAAACTATTTCACAGGGTCCAAAGGGAGTTAAGGCCTCAACAGCAAAAAATCCTACCCCCTCTGACAGAGATTCAAGGGCACTAGACAGATGGGGAAAAAAGATTTATACATCTGCAACATCGGCAATCAAGGCCTTAAACTGTCAATTTCATATGCTTAAGTACCAACAACATGTTATGGGATTGCTGAAACAGAAAATTATGTTGATTTCAGAATGTGCAGAAAATAAAGAATTGCAGGAATTATTGCATGCAGCTGAACAAGTTGGAAAGCTTACTTTGCAGTTTGGTTTTGATTCCTTAGAAACCTCCTGCAGGGCTGCAGTTACTGGATCTGTGATTAGGAGGCATGCTTGGTTAAAGGAACAAAATTTGCCTGATCATGTTAAAGCTAAATTGCTAGATGCACCTTTACATCATGATTCTCTGTTTGGTATTAAGGCAGAAGATGTTTTAAAGAAAATGGAAGACAAAGCTAAGTCTATGCAAACTGTTAAAGACTTCTTACAAGTGCAGCCACCAAGATTCAGTAGACACTGGCCTACAAAAAATTGGTCCTTTCCTGTGTCAGACAGAGCTCAAAGGGGCAAATCCAGCCACCCTAAGGGTTCCAGATACCAGGCGCAAGATTCATACAGGTCAAAGCAATGGGGCGCTTCCACCTCCAAATCTGGAGGAGATAAAGCGCAAACCTACAGAAAGCAATCCTAATGACTTCCCTCTGCCTACACCAAGCACTTATCTTTTGGCAGCACCCATAGGGGGAAAATTAGCACGTTTTGCTCAAAATTAGCAGTTAATAACCCATGACAAGTGGGTACTAAACATTGTATCACAGGGATACAGATTCCACTTCCATACTCTGCCAATGGCAAATGGTTGGCCAGATCTGCTAAAAAATCAAAGGCCAGAGGCACAGAAACAGGTTACGTCCCTCATGGATATGGGTGCCATTCAGACAGTACCAGAACAGGAAAAAGGACAAGGTTTTTACTGAAGACTGTTCTTGGTACCCAGAAAGGACAAATCCTGGCGGCCAATACTGGATTTATCGATTTTGAACACATACCTGGACATTCCAAAATTCAAAATGTTGACTTTGCAGCAGGTTCTGCCCATTCTGGGCAAGAATGCTTGGCTGGTGACTTTAGACCTAAAAGAGGCATACCTGCATGTCCCAATAAGACAATCGTGCAGAAGATACCTCAGATTCAAGGCTGGCTTAATGCATTACCAATTCTCTGCACTGCCCTTTGGCTTATCTACTGTGCCCAGGGTCTTTACAAAGTGCCTGGCACCAGTAATTGCATTTTGCAGACAAAGAAGTATGCAGATATATCCGTACTTGGACGACTGTCTCATTCAAGCAGAGAACAAGGACACTCTTCTTCGACACCTGGCATTTGTGAAAAGGCTTCTAACATGCCTAGGGTACACAATAAACGAAAAGAAATCACAACTGGCACCCTCTCAAAAAATAACATTCCTGGGTGCAAGCTTGGAAACAACTGCCCAGATGGCTTACCTCACGCCAGACAAGCAAAGGCAACTGACTACTTACTTCAAACTGATGGTAACAAAAACCCAGTCTTCTGCAAGGCAAATTCTGCAGGCTCTGGGCTTCATGGCATCCTGCATCCTACCAATTCCATATGCAAGACTGCATATGAGGAAACTTCAATAGTACCTAAAAAGTTTATGGAGTCAACATTCACATAGTCTGGAAACAATGATTCCTCTCATTCCCTGCCTGCAACAGGAGTTTCTATGGTGAGCAAAGGCATGTCACCAAAACACGGGACTGCCCTTCACTCTACCCCCTGCCAACCAAGCCTTAACAACAGACGCATCAGATTATGCCTGGGGGGCCCACATGGCAGGAAGATGCATTCAGGGCTTATGGACACCAA
Source organism: Protopterus annectens (assembly GCF_019279795.1). Lineage (NCBI taxonomy): Eukaryota > Metazoa > Chordata > Ceratodontiformes > Protopteridae > Protopterus > Protopterus annectens. The sequence goes on from NC_056744.1 coordinate 399,157,108, forward strand.
AACAAATGCATCTTCATATCAACCAGAAAGAGATGCTAGCTGTTCAAAATGCCCTAACAGCCTTCAAGGACTTACTTCATCCAGGACAACTACTGATAAAGACGGATAACAACACAGTCATGTGGTATATAAACAAGCAAGGGGGCACACACTCATACCCCCTTTGCAGATTAGCCATGGCACTGTGGGACACAGCTTTGACCTACCAAATACATCTTCAAGCTCAATTCCTGCCAGGAAAACAAAACACTCTGGCAGATTTAAGCAGAAACCTTATGGATCCTCACGAGTGAAAACTAAATCCACAAGTCTTCAGCGTGATAACAGAGAAATGGGGGAGCCCAGACATAGATCTATTTGCCTCACCTCGAAATTATCAATTGAAAAGATTCTGCACAAGGACTTATCACAGAAAAGCATGGAAAGTGGACGCCCTATCCTTCAGTTGGAAAAACCTATCAGTTTACGCCTTTCCTCCTCTGCCTCTTCTACCCAAGGTCCTCCTAAACGTCAGACAAGAGAAGTCAAAGATGATATTAATTGCCCCGGACTGGCCCCGCCAATACTGGTACCCAGTCCTAAGGAACTTGGCTCAATACCCAGCTTGGACCTTGCCTCAAAGACCACAATTACTGTCCCAGCAAAACGATCTGATCCTACACAATCAACTACAGACTCTGAACCTGGCAGCATGGCTAATCATGTAGCCAGATTTGATGAACATGCTTCATCTCAAAAAATCTAGATCCCTCAGAGCCACATGACACGGTTATTAATAGGACGTGCTGGAGGATAGATTCATCACCCAAAGACTCCTATGCTGTGGAACAAAATCCCGGGTTTATGTGAGGCAGAGCACTCGCTGGCCTTGTTCAAGAGGAATCTTGACCAATGGATGGGAGATATACACCCCAGGGTTACCTCAGTGTCACTGCGACAGGCACAGCAAAATAATGGGCATAGTTTCTCCAAACTAAAGGGGTGGCGTAAGCCACAAAACTATGGGCTAGGCTTATAAATGCCCTCGGGCAGATAGCCTAGTATGAACCTATGAACCTATGCAAACAACACCTCTCAGTAAAGCTGTGATGGATGTCATTTTGGAAGCCAGGAGGCCCAGTACTGGAAAATCTTATGCTGACAAATGGAAGAGATTCTGTGCTTGGAATCAAGCACAAGGAACTGATACAGCAGAACCAAATATTCCTCAGATATTACAATACTTAACTGAGATGCTTGTCAAAGGCCTATCTTTCTCATCAATCAAAATCCATGCCTCTGCCATTTCGGTTCATTGCAATACAGAGCCACCAATCTTTTCTCATCCTTTACTAAAGCAGTATCTTAGAGGAGCCAAAAATTTAAGGCCTCCTAGAAGATCACCATTACCTGCATGGGACCTCAATTATGTATTGGAAAAGCTCACCCTGCCTCCATTTGAACCAGCTGCTACCACTGATCTAAAGTTCTTATGGAAAACAGCTCTGCTACTAGCAATTACTTCAGCAAGAACAGTTTCAGAGCTACAGGCCTTCATGGCTGTAGAGTCTTTTATCATATTTTACCTAGACAGGGTGTCTCTGAGGACAAATCCTACTTTTATGCCTAAGGTGGTTTCCAGTGTGGCTCTTAACCAAACAATTCATCTGCCAACTTTTTATCCAAATCTGCAGAACAAGGGGGAGAGAATTCTGCATTCCTTGGATGTACACAGACAGCTAAGATTCTACTTTAGCAGGACAAAAGCTCTAAGAAAAACTGAGCAATTACTAGTGTCATATGCTGCAGGATCAGAAGAAAAGGCTATTTCAAAGCAGACAATTTCAAAGTGGATAAGCCACTGCATCCGTTTCTGCTACTTAACCATGGTAAACCTGTGCCCAAGGGCATTAGGTCTCATTCCACCAGAGCTGCAGCTACTTCAGCAGCCTTTCTCAGACGAGTAACAACCAAAGACATTCTAGAGGCTGCTACTTGGAGTTCTGTTCACACTTTTACAAAGCATTACCATTTGCCTCTCTACTCTAAGCCCAGGGCAGGCTTTGCCACTGCAGTGCTGCAGGGCCTTATAGCTGCACCTAATGCTGTTTAGCTCCAGCCTCCCAACCATAGCTTTGGGATTCTACCCAAATGTAATGACTGCAACAGTGAAACACGAAGAATATAGTACAGGTTTGTACACTTACCATAAATGTAGATGTTCGAGTGTATTCACTGTTGCAGTCCAGGTTACCCTCCCGCCATCCCCCTGTCATTCTGAAGTCTATCTTTCCTTCTCTATCTTCCACAACCTATGTGGTGTATTTGCTTGTAGATGAAGGTAGAGTTTATATTGATGCATGCGTATATATATATATATATATATATATATATATATATATGTATATATATATATATATATATATATATATATATATATACATACATATATATATATATATATATATATATATAATTTTGCTACCTTTTTGGGGGCACCGGACATCGGGGGCAAGAAAATGGCGTCGGTTGCATGTTTTATACCCCTGACGACCTGACGTCATGGAAGAGAAGACAGCAACTGACGCAGGACCCAAGAATTTGGAATTCAGGCCAACTGAGGGCAACCTGCCAGCAGATTACCCAAATGTAATGACTGCAACAGTGAATACACTCGAACACCTACATTTATGGTAAGTGTACACAGCTGTACTGTGTGAAGGAGAATCTTATGGGTAATTGTAAATTGTTGAAATAATAGCTGGTTTTGGAGTTCAAGCCAACCTAGTTGTTTGAGTTTTAAACAGTGATGGGTTCAATATGGTGAACATGTAGCAAATCTGGCAATGTTGTTGTAGGAGGTTGTTAGTTTGTTTAGGTTATTTTTTGGAAAGATTTGTATAGATAGATAAAGCATAGAGGAGAGGAGAGATCAGGTGTGTATGGGCAATGGTGGTTCTGGCTTCAGGGGTGAAGAAGGACTTTTATCTTATAGAGTGAGCCCAGTTTTCTGTTAAAGAAGGACTTTATCTCATAGAGTGAGCCCAGTTTTCTGTTAACACTTTAATTGTAGTGTTAATATGTGTGTCAAAGTTGAGATTGCGATCTGTTGTTACGCCTAAGAGCTTGGTGGTTGGATCAGGTGTAATTATAGTACCATTGCTGGATTTGACAGTTAGATATATTGAGGGGACTTCTGTGTAGAAGTAAAAACAAGTAATTTGGGTTTTTTTGGTGTTTAGTAGGAGGAAGCGTTCCAAAAACCATTTTTCAGCTGAGTTAAATACTGTCTGGGTGATAGCTTGGAGCTCGGCAGATGAGGTGGCAGAACACACTAGTGTGGAATCATCTGCATATTGTATGCAGGTAGATTGTGGAATATTTGGCTGTAGGTCATTGATAAAGATAGAGAAGAGGAGAGGTCCCAGGATGGAGCCTTGTGGGACCCCAAGAGTAATAGGAAGAAGAGTAGAAAGGTTATTGTCCCAGAGAACAACTTGCTGTCTGCTTAAAGGTAGGACTTAAAGCATTGTAATGTCTTTGTGTTGAGTGAGTATTGTTCTAGTATTTGTAGTAGTAATTGATGGTTCACCATATCAAAGGCTTTTGATAGGTCTATAAACAGAGCAGTAGAGAGCCTATTATTGTTGCGATGCTTGTTGATGCAGTCAGTGAATGATAGTAGGGCAGTAGTAGCACTGTGGAAAGGCCTAAAACCATGTTGACAGTCTGATAGAAGATTATATTGGAGAAGGTGATCAAGTAGCTGGTGATGGATACATTTTTTCATTATTTTGGCTAGAGGGAGAGCAGGGCTATGGGGCGATAGTTAGATATTTCGGTTAAGTTACCACCCTTATGAAGAGGAATTATATGTGAAATTTTCCAGAGAGATGGGATAGAACCTTCAGTAATAGTTCTATTGATTAGAATGGAAATAGGATAGGGTAAGGTGCAGATGAAAGATGTAGAGACTGGATTTAGTTGAAAGGTAGGGGGTTTGCTAGTCATGGAGAATGGGAGGGTCGGGGTGACAAGAGGTAGGGAATTTGCGAGAGATTGTACAGTTTCTGTAAAGGAGGTATTGAAGGTGTCAGCAATCTCATTAGGTGTGCTTAGGGAAAGTGCTGAAGGAGTTGGAGTCTTGGAGTGTCCTGGGCATAAAAGTCTGTTAATAGCTGTCCAAAATGTTTGGGGGGGTTTGTTGATGCCTGTCTTGGAGTTTAAGGTAGTAGTTTTTTTTTATCAAGGAGTATAGATTTCTTTGTGGTGTTTCTATGCTGTTTGTAGTTCAGGTGATCAGTTGGGCTTTTAGTTCATCTCCATTTAGACCGGATCTTATTTCTTACTAGGATTTTTTGTCTTGTCTCTTTAGAGAGCCAAGGTGCTGCTTTGCATCTGGTTCTAATAGATCGACTAGGGGCATGGTATTCCAGTATTTGTAAGAATTTGGAGTTAAAATAGGATGCTGCTTCATCAAGGGGGAGTTGTTTTAAGGGAGACCAATCACAGGCTTCAAGCTCTTTTTGGAAATTTATAGCATTAAAGTGTTTTTTGTTTCTTATATTTTTAAAGATAGGTTGTTTAGGGAAAAGGGTTTTATGCCTAATTATATAAGTGAGTAAATGATCGCTAATTTCATCAGGTAGGGTGTCTGCTATATAAGTGAGGGGATGGTTTCTTACTAGGATCCAATCTAAGGTACTCTCTTTGTTAATGGGCTTATGGATTCTTGTTGGGGTGGTGATAAATTGAGAAAAGTCATACAAGTTTTTATGGATTGAAGGTTTGTTGGAAGTACAGCAGTTCCATTCTATATTGAAGTCTCCAAGTACTAAGGTTTCTTATGGGAGGGAAGATGAGATGCAGCATAGGATATTTTCAGGGATGTTGACATTATTGCCTGGAGGTAGGTAAGAGCATATTATATAGATAGCTTTGCTAGTATTAAGCTGGAGTTTAGAGACAAAGATTTCTACATGATTATCTAATGGTAATTGTAAGTCTACTAGAGATACATTTAGATCAGATTTATACAAAATTGCTACGCCTCCACCTTTTTTGTTGTTCGGTCTGACCTTATTATATTGTACCCTGGTGGGATGACTTCGTTATCTTTTGTTCCTGGTTTGAGCCAGATTTCTGTTAGACATGGGGCATCAAAGGAATGTATGTCCAGTAGAGTATACAGTTGGCTAATTTTATTCTTTAAGCTCTGTATATTAAGATGGGCTTTCAGTAAGGAGTTAGCAGTTTTGGTCAGGGTAATATTAGTGGTAGTTTGGGGCTGGTGGGGATTTAGTAGAGTATTGTTGTTAGGTCCTGGGTTAGGGTGAATATCCCCGTGAAGCAGAGGGTGTTGTTGAAAAGTATGTAAGAGCTTCAGAAGTTTGAAAAGAGTATATAGTGATTTTCTGGTTTGTTGGAGATTAATGTGGGCTAGCCTATGATACTTTGGGGAGAGGTAGGTTGAGGTAGTGGTGATGTTTGTGTTGTTGTCGGTAGCAGGTAGACTGATAGGTGATTTTTTTAGAGGATGGAGGGATGCAGTGATGTATGAGTTTTCATACCACGTAAGTATGAGTGGTATGAATAGTATGTGTATTGCAGTAAGAAAGAAGAGTAAGTTGTTAAGTTTAGGCTGATATGATGAAGGCATGTTAGTATGGGGAGTGATGTAAGTAGTAATAGGATAGATAAGAAAGCCAGGAAGGCTAGATATAGTGCTGTAGTGGAAGTAGTGAGAAGGGGAAAGTGAGTAAGGGTGTGTCTGTATGTAGTGTGTACAGAAAGCTAATGAGCTAATTGGATAATTAGGGGAAGGGGAGTATCCTATGAGGTATAAATCTAGGACCACTGGGGATGGGTGGGAATTGGGGGGTAGGGTAGGGGAGCAGAGTGAGCCCGCAGGGCAAACGGAGAGGGTTAGAAAACAAGTGGCTAACGACTAGCAGAAAACCTATCTGTATGCAGCTGAATTCTGAGGAACAGTTCAGTAGAAAACAAGTGGCTAAGGACTAGCAGAAAACCTATCTGTGTTAGAAAACAAGTGGCTAAGGACTAGCAGAAAACCTATCTGTGTGCAGCTGAATTCTGAGGAACAGTTCAGTAGGTACTGATAAGTATGGAGGGTAGAAACCAGGGAAGTGAAAGGTAAGGGACAGTAGAGTGCAAGTATTGGGAGGGAGTCTCAGATAGAGTGGTAATAGCAGGACAGGAAAGAGCTTCTAGGACTGTACAGGAGAAAGGTTTCTTAGGCTCTCCTAATTAGTGTAGGGTCTGAGCCTTACAACAGTTAATGTGAGGGCAAACAGGGCTAGAATTCAGCCTAGTTTATGGTGCCATCTAGTGGGCAGATAATGAATTGCAGCCGAAGCTGGCGTGCAGAGATGGTTGGTAGAACGTTTGCGAGGCTCAAGCAACAGTTGCAGGAGACAATACAAGGAAAGAAATAAATAGATGGTATAAGGGGTAGAGGGATAGGATAGGTATAAGTGAATACCTTTAGGGGTAGAGGGAGGGTATGGCTGCTAGGTATCCTGGCTAGGTAGCGTGCTAGAAAGCATACACAAATTGTTAGGCAAGTGTTCAGTTTTACCGCTAGGTATAGACAGCATGTACTTTCTTGCCTCTTTAGGTAACGGGGATCTTTTACAGGATGGCGAGAGACTTTCTATTAAGAATCTGTTGTTAGGATAGTTTGCGCGGGTCCTTTCGTCAGGTAGGTAGGTCCCACTGTACTATTACAAGGTAGTAGAAAAATAAACCTGAGAATGGTGGGTAAAAGAGAAACAGTGATGGGATAAGTGAATAGCCATATACTCAGAAATAAGGTAGAGAACACTGTAATTAAGGTCAAGGAACACAAATCAACAGTATTAGTTCTGAAACATTCAAACATTCCTTGCATAGCATTCAGATAAACAGTTAGACCATAGTACAGTAGCAGAGTAAAGAGGCATCGGTAAACATTACTCTAACTGAAACATGACACAGAGGTCAAGTAGCTTAAATATCCTGGTTGTGAGTGCCCTTTACAAGTGCAGCTGTGTGCTAGTAATAGTACATATACACTATAATCCTTCGGACACAGTGGAAATTAGTAACAGAAGATCTAAAAGGAAACCCTCCTTTCAGCTAATGCATTTAACATAAATCTGCGCTAGTGGTATCAGTAAAAACAGGAATATACAGAGCAGTTACAGGTCAAATGAGGCATTCCAACATTATAAACAAGGATTATCTGCTTATAATACCATATGGAGTCTAAGGCACATACAAAGTAGCTAGCGACAGCACCCTTTATCTCTGCCCACGCAAGACTGTGTAACCGCAAGCTTTCCACCACTTATTAAAGATGTGCTGTTGAAGCTAGTACAAATAAACATGGTCTAAGGTTAATTCTACCAGATACCTAAATCTAATACCTGATCTAAAATAATAACATCACCGCTAGGTCACCGGTAGCTCCAATGCCTTTTATAGTTATCATATTGCCTCGGGCAATGTAAACAATAGTAGCGCTACCTTCAATCCAGAAAGATTCCCCAGTTTCCTGCAAGTGAGTGTTGTACTCAGTCTAGTCAGAGGGGTTGTATTTAAAGGAGAATCACACCATAAACTGAAAAAACACATTTTTCAGTAAATCTTGAACATTTCTGCATTACTAATGTATCTGTGTCTAAGTAAATGGTTACTGTTAATTTCTAATTTCTTATACCCCAAAAATTATCTTTATTTTGTTTTACAAGTCAATGCCTTGCCTTCCTGACATAATGTTAGAGGGACAGAAATAAATACTTATGATGAGGGGAATCATTTACTGTGGTTATCTCTCTCATCAGTTTACAGCATTGCTGTGACTGCCTACTTTTAACTGTTAGCATCAATCCTTATTTTTAATTACTTTCCTTCCTTTGATTTTCATTAGTGGCATCTCTATTACAGCATTTTAAGTAATGTTTAAATGACAGTCTTGAAAATTTAGCTGAGTTAATTGCTATTTTCAAAGTAACAACTGTAGTTCAGTGTTCTAGTGTGAGAAATCTGACCCCTGTGTGATTTAAATAGGTGTTACTTGGGCTGAGATGGTTTGTGTTGCATTAACAGTTTTAAAGTCTTTTATGTTAATCTTATTTCCTCAACTCACTGACTAGTCTCAACAAAACAATGTATACAATGCAAAATTGCTGGGTACTTACGTATTATCGCAACCACAGTCTGCCTGCAGGGACTGCATTCTCTTCTCGGCAATGTTCTGTTATAAATGAAATAACCTGCTGCTTATGATTTCAACATCTAGATGAATTAACCTGCTGGCGAGCATTAAAACACGTGCTGTTATTTAACTCTTCTGCTTATGTTTTCCACAAGTCCGTTTTTTTTTTGTTTGTTTGTTTTACAAGTTATCGTCATAACCACATTGAGAGCATAAGCAGAAGACTTGCTTTTTTTTGTTTTTTTAAAGTAATATCGCAACCATTTTATTGATTGGCTGTTATGCAATCACACTTTAGCATGTTTCGCTATACTATACTATATTGCTTGGTTTTTACTAAAAAAATATAGATTTTATTTTTTATTTTACAAAAAAAGGATTTATTCTTTTATGACCCTTTTAACATATAGTTTAATGTAGGAAAGTGAACATGAAAAACTCTGGTGAGTTTTGATAAATATGAGATGTTTCTCTAATATTATTATTAATTATTAGATTTGCGCATATTATTGGTAGAAGGTATTGTAATATATATGTTATTTTTTATGTTGATAGTCGGTGTGTTTTACTGTGTATGTTTTCTAAATTTTGACTTCCGCATACACACACACACACACACACACACACACACACACACACACACACACACACACACACACACACACACACGCACACACACACACACACACACACTTTCAGGCATCCATCTTTATTAATAACTTTAGATACATAGGTTTTCATTTTAATTTCACAAAAAAATAAATAAATGAACTGTACAATCTGTAAGTGAATGATTACTTGCTCTGCTCCGTATTATAACCTCATATTCATTCATGGCATTCTCAGCAGCACAATATTTAATTGAGAATGGAACGTTGCCGAGAATGCAGTCCATGCAGACAGACTGTGGTTGCGATAATATGTAAGTTCCAATTGCTGTAACAAAACACCAGAAGAAACATGCACATTTACAGAAATTACAGTGTAGAAAAAATGCAAAATCAAATATTGACAGAAATTAAGAAGAGTTAGATGAACATATTTGCTTTCTTTCTTTCTTTGTGGCACTGAGTTTTATTTAAAGGAAAGACAGTTGCATCTGAAAACTAAGCTTGAAAGCTTTGCCTTTGTTCAGATTCCAGGTTACACTGTTTATGTGATGCTGGCAGTCTGTAACTGATAAGGCATATCTAAAGGCGATCTCTGCCTAACAGGCAAAGATATGTCAAACCCAGAGCTTTTAGACATGCTGCACTTAAAGAAATCCCAATCCCTAAGAGCTCCATGCTCTAGGGACCTAAACTTGTCACCACAATAAACAGAACATGCTGGAGGGATAGATTCCTGTTCCAGAGATTTCCCATACTCTGGAACAAACTACCTATCTATATCAAACAAAGCTCCTCATTAGCACTCTTCAAGAAAAATCTTGATGATTGGATGGGAGATAGGAAATTCACCCCAGGGATCACTTCTGTGGCTCTACTCGACAGTGGCACAGGAAAATATTTTTCTTGGGTGGCGAAAGCCAGGGTACCTTTGGCTAGGCTTATATAGGCCCTAGGGCCAATAGCCTAGTACCTACCTATGAACCTATGAACCTATAAATATCATTGTTTAAGATACATTTTTTTCTTCAGTTGTTTGTGTAGCATTGGCAGGGTGATGCTTCTCTGCAGCAGCTGACACTTATACATATTTAAATAACTAAATGCATAGCCATTAACATTTGAACTACTAGGAGCAATTATCATAAGATTTATGGGTGAACAACCTAGCTGATTTCACTTGGGGAGCTTTGTCAATGGCAGTGCAAAAGTAGGCCACTTGGGGTCCCAAGGATGCTTGGAAGCACATCAATATCAAGGAAATGGTGGCAGTGTTCCATGCCTTGAATGTCTTTCACCACCCATGGACTCCCAAGTTCTTGTCTGTTGATTACAGACAACACTACTGTACTGTCGTACCTCGACACACTCGGGGGGTCCAAAGTCATACCCTCGGTGCCGGTTGGCAATGATGTCCTCAGACTTGGCTTTACAGCATTCTGTGACTCTTCAGGCTTTGTTCATCCTGTCAGAGCAAAAAGTTGTGGCAGACAGACTGAGCAGATCTTGGGCAGACCCACGCGAATGGAAGCTCAAGGCAGTGGTGTTCTAGGATTTAATCCAGATGTGGGGTAATGCCTTAAGTAGATCTCTTCACCTCCTTTCAGAACAAACAGCTAGAGAAATTCTGTTCCAGACATCCTTGCAGCCATGCTTGGAGGCCAGAAACATTCTCATTCCTTTGGACAGGAATGTCATTGTATAAGTTCCACCCATTCCACTGATTCACAAGGTACTTCTGAAGATTCAGTAAAAAATGCCAAAGATCATTGTGGTGATCCCCTATTGGCCCAGTCAATCTTGGTTCTCCCTTTTAATGTATTCTGGGTTTCCTTAGGCAGTCTCATGGGTGACTGTTGCACCTCAGTTTGGAGGAACTACAACTGGCAGTCTGGATTATTCAATCTTGACTCTGTTTAGACACTTATTTCATGAAGATGTGCAGTAGATGTTAAAGGAGATTAGAAAACCTGCTGCTAGAAAGTACTATGTTTACAAATGGATGAGGTTTTCTAATTGTTGCCTAAATGGGAACAGAGGGCCCCTCCAGGGTAACATCCTTGCAGTTTTGAAATACTTCTGTGAGCTACTTCAGGATGGCTTATCGTATATATCCATTAAGGTGCATTTAGTAGCCCTCTCTGCTTGTCTGCTAGTGGATATCAATCTTTCTTCTTCTATTTAGGTAAAACAGTTCATATAAGGTGCATTGCATATGAGATCTCCTAGCAAGCAAATTCCTCCTTCGTGAGATTGCAACTATATTTTGAGAAACTGAACTCACCACCTTTTAAACCAACCTGTCAGGCTGATCTGAAGTTCTTAACATGGACAACTGTTTTGCTTATTGCTCTGGTGTTTGCAAGGTGAGTCTCTGAGCTACAGACTCTCATGGTAAGACAACCTTATCTGGTTTTCCATATGGATGGGGTCATGTTGTGCACTGATCTCTCTTTCATGCCTTAAGTGGTCTCAGAATTCACTCTCAATCAGTCCATTAACCTCACTGTGTTCCTCCCTGAACCTAAGAATAAGGGAGAGAGGATACTTCATACCGCATATATGCATTGGCAGCTCAAGTACTACCTTAACAGAACAAAACTCTTCAGGAAGGCTGAAAAGCTTTTTATTTCCTGCACAGCAGCAGAAAAGGGTCAACCTGTCTCTAAGTAAACTATTGCACTATGGTTGTCCTCTGGTATTGTTTTTTGTTGCACCCACCATGGCAAGTAGAATCCAGGCAAGTTTCAGGCACATTACACCTGGGCCTTTTACTTTTCAGCAACTTATTGGAAAGGAGTGGACTCTAAACGTATTCTAGCAGTAGCAGTTTAGTTTTCTGTCTACCTTTTACAAAGCACTACAAGCTGGATGTCTTTTTTAAATCCAGAGCAGACTTCAATAGGAACATTCTCAGGGAGGTCCTGGACCCTTATCCTTCCTCCTCCCAGGTTGGGTAAACTTTGGGAGTCTACCCAAATGCCAGTAAGGCCATATGTGTTTTGAATGTAGTACAGTTGTGTAAGTCCTACTAACCCATAACAGTAGATGTTCATAGAACACACTGCCTTACTGGCAGTACCTACCCACCACCTCCCTTTTTGGATGTACAAGTGTTGGATTTTGATCAGGGGCATTTGTGTGTGTGTGTGTGTGTGTGTGTGTGTGTGTGTGTGTGTGTGTGTGTGTGTGTGTGGTTTTTGCTTTGGAAAAGCAGATGTTTGCAATATTGTGTTTTCTTCTTCTGTTGTCTTCCTTCTGGACTCTAGAAAACCGAATGGGTCCCGTATGTGCGTCTGAAAGGCAGTCCCTGCCCTTGCAGATGATTGGGCCATCACACCCACAGACAGGTGGGGGAGAGGCTCTAAGCTTTGATTGACTGTCGGAGGGAATGTAGCAGAGCACTACCACCTCATATGCTAGTAAGGCAGTTTGTTTTACGAACATCTACTATTACAGGTAAGTGTGACTTACACAACTGTAGTATCTCTAAGATTTTTTGGCCCTCCTTTTCCAAAGTTTCTCCAACCCTTCATCAAATTTTAACAAAAAAACAAAATAAAAAGTCTCACCAATATGCGGGTAAATAGATGTTTAAGAAGAAATGACAAGGGGCTTCATTAAAGAATTCAAGAACTCCCAAAACAAGGGGCAGTCCAGCAAGCCAGAATGACTGTTTAACAGACTTTTACCCCCCCCCCGGTAGTCCCTTTTCCCTTCCAAATCTCCAGAATCTCCACTTTTCTCTTTGGCAGCAGAAAGTTGCAAACAATCATTCATCAAAGTTACAAATGACAGTGAGAGGAAATCCCTGTTTTCTAGGTTGATAAATCCTCACCCATATTTCCCCTTGTAATTCATCACATGCTGTGATGGAACCAGTTCCTCCTTCTTAGGTTGGGAAAGGTTTTATTCAAGGATGTTTGCAGTGCCAAGGAAAGAAAATGCTTGGAGACCAGTTCTGGATTTTTATTTTCTAAACCTATTTGTGATAGTGCCCAAGTTCAAAATGATGTCACTTCATAGCCTGTTACCTCTTCCTCCTTATTCAAGTTCCTGGTAACTTTACATTTAAAAGATGCTTACCATTTCATTCCTTTTCATCCAGACTTCATGTGTTTCTTAAGTTTTTTTTTTGACAAAATCACATTATTGGTACTCTGCCTTACCCTTTGGACTATCCACTGTACCAAGAGTGTTCACTAAGTGGCTAGCTCCAGTTATAGCATACTGCATTCTACAGGGTATATATTTTCTTTTTTTTTCATATTTAAATAAATTGATTATCTTTGCAGGGTTGTCAGAGTGTCTGGAATTTCTCACTTGAATGAGAGATCTCTTATACAAGCTGGGATTCCAAGAAAACATTCAAAAGTCCTTTTTGACTTTACACAGGATTGTGTTCCTGGTGTGTCAGCTAGACACTTCAGTTCAAAGAGATTTTTTCCGCAGGAAAAAATAGAACTATATTGAGATCTATTTCTGATGTTTTCCTCTTAGGGTTTGGTCACTGCAAGGAAACACCTCAAGATTTTGGGGTATCATGGCATCTATAATTCTCATGATACCCCTGGCAATACTTCACATGAAGAAGATACAGTGGGATATGAAGTATCTTTGGTTCCAGCACCAACATCCTTTGGCTTTTCAAATCGCAGTTCTGGGGTTTGTCAGCAGGGAAATCACTCGGAGATAGCAGTTTCCCCGCAGCTCCAAGGCAGTCAGCCACCACAGAAAACTCGGACTTTGTTAGGGAGCAGTTTCAAGAGGGATAAAAGTGCAGGGAGTGTGGGACACCAAAGATTGATGCAAGCACATAAACATAAAAGAGATGCTTGCCCTGATCAAGACACTCAACTCTCTGAATCTTTTTAGTGTACTGGACCTCTTCAAGTTATTACAGGTAATACTGCATCAACAAACAAGGTAGAACTAGGTCTTTACCCCTCTTTTCAGACTAGCCACATTAGCTTGGGATATAGCTTCACAGTACAGTTGCACTCTACAAGCATCCTACATTCCATCAGAGTAAAACTGTGGCAGACAAGCTGATCAGGACAAAGCCAGACCCTCGTGAATGGAAACTAGATCAGTAGGTGGTCATCTAAGATTTGATCCATGTGTGGAGAGTTCCTCAAATAGACCTATTTGCCTCCTGTTTGAACCAGCAGCTGACAGGATTCTGCCAGAAGACTCTGTGCAAGCAGGCCTGGAAGTCTGATGTCTTTTCCTTTCCTTGAAAAGGAATGTTCCTGAATGTTTTTCCACCCTTTCGACGGATATCCAGGGTACTTCTGAAGATTCAGAAGGAATCCCCCCAAGATCATTGTGGTGACTCCCTTCTGGTCGAGGCAACATTGGTACTCCCTTCCTTTGGAAATGTCCAGGGGTAAATACCACAAGCTCCCTCACAGAATGGATCTGTTCGCACGGGATCAGTGGTGTTTGATACACCTCAGCCTCAATCAACTTCAACTGACTGCCTGGATGATAGCATCTTAATTCCCTTTAGGCGCCTATTTACTGAGGAAGCACAGCAGATACTAATGGCAGGCAGTAATTCCTGCTACTAGAAAATCATACATTAGCAATTGGAACAGGTTTTCTATTTGGTGCCAGCAACATAACCAGTACACATTCAGGGCTAGTGTTTCTTTTGTTTTCCAATTTTTGTGTGAGTTACTGTCCTATGACATTTCTTACTTCTCCGTCAAGGTTCATTTATTGGCCATTTCAGCATGTCTGACCGTGGATCCTCTTCTTTCAGTGCACTCTCATGTAAAAATATTTTTGAAATGGAGTTTGCAGAAGAGGCATCCAAGACAACCAGTGTCCCCTCCTGGGACAATTTCCAAATGGTTGCCTTAGGCCATTATCTTTTGTTATTCTCACCACAACAAATCTTTTCCAGGCAAATTCAAGGCTCCCTGTGCAAGGGCTTTAGCTTCATCCATGGATTTTGGGAAATGGTTAGATTCTAGAACTATTCTAGAAGCAGCAACTTAGTCCTCTGTGCATACTTTTACAAGGCACTACAAGCTTCATTCCTTCTCTTGGTATAGAACAGCGTTTGCTAGAGCCATTCTCCAGGGGCTCCTGGACCCTTCCCCTTTCCATCTGTCAAATGTAGTAAGCTAGTGATCAATGTGATAAACAAAGTATAGTTGTGTAAGTAAATATACCGTAACGGGAGATGTTTGAATGATCACTGCTGTGGTAGCTGCCCCCCCCTGTTTTGTGCGCATTTTTTTATGCCAGGGTGTGGAAATTTATTTTCTGCTGATCCTAGCAATATCTTTTAAGGCTCAGCCTTCCTCTCTCAGTTGGCATGAATGCTGTCAAGGGCTTGGGATCTTGAAGTTTTGAAAGTTGACCGACTGTTACATCCTTGACAGGATATAAGTCATATAGTTAAGGCTACTGCAGCAGTGATCATTTGAACATCTATTGTTATGATAAGTTTACTTACAAACCTGTACTTTCTCCTGCCACCTTAACATTCAGAATTTAAACTGTCAAGCATGCATGTTGAAGTGTTTACTTCTGTCCTCTAAGAACATCAAGAACTTAACTGTTAACCTTCTCTCATCGGAAGCGAAAAACTCTTTGAATGCTTGTTTTATAGCTCATTCTCATGTAATTAATCATACCTTAAAGTGTTATGATGCTGCTGCTACTCTCTCCAGAGCTGGTTCTTCTGGGCCAGTCATGAGAAGATTTGCTTGGTTACACTGGGAAAATTTCCTGAAGATATTAAAACTGAAAATTTTAATTCTCCTTAACAAGTTTGTTGGCTCATAAGTACTTACTATGCTATTGATCTGTGAGGATCTTAAAATGGCTGGCCTTCTATTCTTATTGTAATTACTAGCTCTTATATTTTATTTTATTTATTTATTTGCTTTTGTTTACCAGCAAAGTGTGACAGGGAACTGAAATGCCCATTTTCAGTGGAGGCCTGGGGAGAAAAACTCCAAAACAAAAGATATAATTTTTTGACACTTCAACAGAAAAACAGTAAAAAAAACATTATTTACAAAGCATTTCAGATTAAGGAAATACATGTTTTCAAGATCCTGAGTGTAAAATCAAAAGTACTATATTAATACACTTGTATAGTTTCTATAGCAGAGAGAGGTAGGATTGTATACTTCAGACTGTAGCTGTGTATGGTTGCATAGTTAATTAGTTGCCAGATGGTATTTTAGGACAGATTTGAGTTACTGCAGGTTATTTAAAAGTTTGTTCTATGCCTTGGAGATGGTGACAGAGAATAGTGAGTCACCTTAATAATTAGTTGATTTATTAGCAACAGTTAAAGTGCCAAAGATCTTAGGGTACTGTTTGGTACATGCCATTGGATAAGATTTGACAGCGTGGGTGTTTTAAGTGGATAGTGAAGTATTTTCTGTGCTGTGAATAGCTGGGAGATGGTGATGTGTTAAGGAAGTTCAAGCCAGTTGAGAGTATTGAGCACTGTGCAGTGATGGGAATGGTTTGGGAGGCTGCAGGCAAATTTGCTAACCACCGCTCCTCTAGCGACATCCTCAACCAACAACAAGGATTGTCACAAACAGATGCCCAAGTACTACCTTCCCCGCACCATAGGCACTGCCATCCTTTCTTGCCACTCTGTCAGTTGCCAAAGCCACTAATTTAACCCAGATTTGTCTGGGTAGTAGTCAGGGCTTTATCTCTATATGCCATCTGAGCAGTATAATGAATGGTTAAAGTTGGTAAATACAGTACTGTGTGGTGGTTGGGAATAAGAGGTGTGTATAGATGAAAGGGCAAATCCAGATATAGAAAGGAAAATTAGAGTATTCTAGTTAAACAGATGATTTGGACTTGAGTTTTCTTGCTAAGTGGCCTGGAAATAAAAAACAGATTGTGGATAAGAAGTAAATTATTAGCAAGAGCATGTAATGGGAGGCAGAAACTGGATAGTACTCTTAACAAGAACAACAAATACAGTTCAGAGTGACATGAAAGATATCCTGTAAAACTAAATTTGAATGGATCTGTTCACTTTTAAAATCAAATTGCACAGTGAGTTGCTTACAGGCAGAATGGGGATCGGAAAGAATATAGAGGTGCATTCTGTAAGAGCAGCCACTTTTTGAACGACTAACAGCATATACAATACCATGCTATGAAATGCAATGCCAGTGCATGTTTAAAGGAAGCATTTGAATGGCATGTTAAAATTTAAGTGTTGACTTCTTCAGTCAGGGTAATTACTGCACTGCAGCATGGTATCACAAGGAGTGTATAAAATGTACTCATCTAGTATGCTTCTGGAGGACAAGGCTACACGATAGAGATCTCTGTTATAATTTTATTTTATGGAGTGAGGCACTATCTAGAAGTGAGAATTAGAGACCAAAGACAAAACCTATGGTACCCAGAGGGATGGGGTTTAATAGCTATTGTTAGCAGTGACAGAGGAAAGAGAACATGACATTGCTGCCCTACCTGAGTACATTGCTTTCACTTAGATTTTTCTCTTCTCCATGTAGAATGGACCTTGTATCCCTATTTTCCTTCTTCCTTTCTGAGATGTGTTTCTGTTGAGTTCCTGCAGGCCTGCAGTGCACAGCAGCTCTCTCTCTCTCTCTCCACATTCTATGGTCATATTGTCTGCAATGTACTACTTGACTTCTGCATGTGTTGTGGTGAAGGTCAGGTTTTGCAAAGAAAGTTGGTACAGTTGCCCTACTTGTCTTTGAGAACAACAGTCACTCAAAAGCCTCCATATAGACCCACCCCTGAAATAGATAGTAGGGACGTTTCTTTCATAGCCAGGTTTGTTCAGCTCATAAGTTTAATTACTACAGTCATTGATATCACCAGTGATGAATGTTCCATATTGCACTGCACACAACCATGATGCAGTGGGACAAGAATCTGGAGACACAGAATCAGGTACTCAAGTTTCTCTAGCTACCTATCTTTTTTTCCTTGCAACTATGGTATACTTGACCAAGAATAGATAGGGAACAGCAAAAGTCCCGGTCCCAAACTTTATGGAGTGCAGTGGAATGAACACTATTAGATAAAAATAAATGTGTACACATCTCTGAATTTTTACCTGGAGAGACATAATAAGCAACTTCTAGTTCATTTACACACATGTTCTTGGGTGGGAAGTGTAACTTCAACAGGAAAGTTGCAGTGCAGATCAAACAGAGAAAATATGTAATTACTTTAAATGTGTAAAACTAATATAAAGTAGAATATGTAGCTTTTAAGTTACAAGTATAATATAGTTGCTTTCTTTGGTGTAAGAGGCAGAGGTGGGCAAATAAACAAAAAACAGCAAGTTCTGCAGAGTAGTTGGGGGGGGGGGGTAGAGAAAACTATTTTTTTTCTGTAGGATGCCAAATACACAATTATAGATGTGAACATGACAGCCAAAGAAGCCACTGCACTGGCAGAGAGACTGGATTTCTGCCTGTAACACTCATAACTTAGGTTTAGAAATGAATACAGGTTGCTAGAGGAATAGCATGAAAGGCAAAAGCTTGATTGCTCACTGGCAGTTGTTCATCATTAGATCACTGTAGCAGTAGTATTTGCTATATGGGGCATATCCTGCCAAGGATATCAGACATCTAGCCAATCTATGAAAGCTTTGGGTGCCTTCCGTTTGCACCATAATCGATACATCTGCTGAAGCTCACAAGTGTACTGGTATAAAAAGGGTGTACAGGTGCTTATAATTCTGATCTTTCTTGCTTTTGGCACTCTTATGCAATCTCATCATCTTGGCAGGTTTAGTATCAGCAGTCACCTTTCATCTACAGTTTTTGGTCAGAAAGGCACCCTGTTGGGAACCTTCCTTCTTTCTTTAGAAACTTATATCAACTGTTAGCATATGTCTGTCAGGAAAGGAAAATATGTGTATGGAAGACAGATACTTTATAAGGATGCCTGCACTACAGCCCTGTTTTCTGTTTAGGGTAAAATCACAATGTCAGGTCTTGTGATATATATAAAAACAATTAGAAATAGGCTGAATTCTCTGGGACTTTTTCATGAGAACCAATATCTTAAAGGTTTTGGTGTGCGCAGCTATGACTTTTGACTCTTCTTCTACAGATCACCACCCCCCTCCAGGTAAAGGCAAAGAGAAAAATATCCAAAGAGGTTTTTGAAGAGATTCATTTCTCCACCTCTTTAAATTGATTTGGGACACGGTTCTGCTGAGGTAGTTTTGCAGGCCTTGGACTGTTAGATTAATATACCTGGTCCTTCTGGTGAGGCTTTATGGGAAGCTGCTAAGGCCTAGCAAGGCCATACGTCCAGTCACACTGGAATTCAGGCATCCTTAGTTGAGAACAGAAAATACTGGAGGGAGGGGGAGAGAGAGTTCAACAAGTCCTGGTAAGAGAGGAAGTCACCAGATCATTGATGAACATCTGATACCTCCTGTAAAACAATCATACTAGTGATCCCTAAGAAAAAGTCTTTGAAACCTAAACAATCATCCCCTCCTTCTACACCCTCCTGTCAGAAAGGCTCCCAGGAAGACTGGTAGAGTTTTTCCCAGAGACATTTAAAGGCAGTACAGCCTTTCCTTTCTTCTACTCCACTATATACTAAGGCAAAAAATGAAGAGATTTCCTTCCTTCTCCTCTAAGGAGGCAGTAGTCTCTGAATCTGAGGAAGAAGAACTTAACTATACTTGTCAGTTTACTTCTTCCACTCCCTGTGAATCTGAATTTGAGGACACCTTTTTGCTTTTCCATGCATAAAGAGTTGTCTGTTGAAAAAAATCCCCATATATGTCTTTACTACTTTCAGTGTACCTTGAATCTAGGCATCTATTTCACTTGTTTCTTTTGGAATTTGCATGCCAAGGAGAATAGATTACTCCTGTCATGCTTTTGCAACTCCAGTATTGTTTTGTCAGTACTAAGTCTTTTAGGAAAGCTATACAGCTGTGTAACTCTTAGTATGGAACTGGAAAAGGACAGCCTGTGTCATTTCAGATAGTTCCAGTTGGTTGTTCCTTATTGTATCTTTCTTGTTATTCACACCATGGTGAAATATTTTCAGGCAAGATTAAGCACATTCTAATAAAGCTGTGTTTACTTTGATGGTCTATTGGAAAGGTGTGGAATCTGGAAACATTCTAGAGGCAACTACATCACACACTGTATTCCTTTTCCAGGTCCAGGACTAGCTATGCTAGGGCCATTCTCCAGGGACTTCTGGACCCTTTTTCTTCTTCCTCATAAGTTGGATAAGCTTTGGTAATCAACCCAAATAACCAAAGTCCACTGCAGCAGTGTGAATGATGAATATATTACAGTTATGCAAGCTGCACTTACCATAACAGTAGATGTTCGAATTCCTCACTGCTGCAGTATCTACACATACCCTCCATTCCCCTTCTACTCTATATAATTAGTTGTTGGAATAAAAAGATATATGTTTATATCTTTTGGGGGGTTTCAGGATGAGTAAGCTTTTTCTTTTTGGGTACTTTTCCATTATAGGGGCAACAGGTGTAATGCGCGCAGTTGGAATCTTAGCACTTCTTACATACCTTTGGTTGTCCCACCCACACCGGCTCAATGGCGTGTTCTCAGAAAGGACCTCCAAACACCCCTGAATATTATAGTTAACGTTATTAACACTCAACTATATCACCGTGGATAAATGTGGTCTTAACCTGTTAAAAGCCAACTGAAAGTGAATAAAATAATAGATACATCAGTGCTGGCACTGCCTTACCATACAGTCAGACTTTCTCCGTCGACTTCCTGGTTTCAAACATCACCATTGCAGTGTTCTTTTCTTTCTTTTGTGTGTCTTCTTTTCGTATAGGTGTAAACCCTGCTAAATATGTTAAAGATACTTTCACTCTCAGCAGATCTCAGAAAGTTTTGATACAAGCTCTACAGCTTAAAGGTGCCGCATCTGGTTTGCTATCTTTTTTTTTTTAATGATTATTATTTTCCGCCTCACTGCTTTGGACACTAAGGAGACGGGGAAAGACCATTTCCCAGCTTCCATTTTTTTCATAGTTTCATAGTTTAGTACTAGGCTATCTGCCCTGGGGCATTTATAATGATGTGGCTTTCATTACCCCATGTAATGGTACAAAAGTGTACAGAATAGATTTAGAATACTGTGCCTCTGTCTAGTAGTGACACAGTGATGACCCCCTTACATAATAGAATTAGTTTACTGTACCTCTGTCTAGTAGTGACACAGAGATGACCCCCGGGGTAAACCTACGATCTCCCATCCACTCGTCAAGATTTCTCTTGAAGAGAGTCAGTGAGGGGCTCTGTCTAACATGAACTGGGATTCTGTTCCAGAGTATGGGAAGCCTCTGAGTTATGAATCTGTCCCTCCAGCATGTCCTATTCATATTTGTGCTGAGGTTTAAATCTTTAGCTCTCGTGGTTCTGATGGATTTGGATTTTTTGAGGTGGAGCATGTCCATCAATTCCTGATTGGACATGGCCTTGTCGTCAGGCACAGATCACCTCTGAGTAGGCGGTATGCTACTGAATAGAGCTGGAGTTTCTTTAGTCTGGCAGCATATGACATATGTTGGAGACCCTTGATCCTCTTGGTGAGGTACTTTTGGGGTCTGTCCAGCTGTTGCAAGTGCCGGGTGAGGTACATACCAAATGGGGCGCTGTACTCAATCATGGGCCTGATAAGGGAGGAGTATAGGGGTACAATGACCTCCTTTGATCTGGATGTGAATCCCTTCATGATAAGGTGGGCAAGGTAGAATGTCTTTCTAACCACTTTGGCAACGTGGGTGTCAAATGAGAGATCACTATCGACTTGGGTCCCCAGGTCTCTGATTACTTTTTCCGTACTCAGTGGGTTACTGCCTATGTGATATTTTGTGGGTACTTTGTTTTTCCCAAAGGGGATGACTATACATTTTTTGGCATTCAGTTTAAGGCCATGACTCCGGCACCAGTTGTCCGTTTCAGTGAGGCCTTTCTGTAGGATGTATGTGTCAGCTGGTGTATCGACTATGGCACCTAGTTTGCAGTCATCTGCGAACTTTGTCAGCCACAACCCTCCCATGTTTGCTTTCACATCTGAGAAATAAATGCCGAACAAGAGGGGTCCCAGGACAGAACCCTGTGGGACATCACTTGTGACTGGCTTTGAGTCTGACATGGCACCAGTGATTTTGACTTTATGGGTTCTATCCTTTAGCCAGTTTGCAACCCATCTTGTGACATATGGATTTACATTTAAGCTGTTGAGCTTATCTATGATGCCTGAGTGGGGTATTGTGTAGAAAGCTTTAGCCAAGTCCAGGTAAGCTGTATGGACTGCTTTGCCCTCGTCAATGACTCTAGTGACTGTTTTGAAAAAGTCAACCAGGTTCAAAAGGCAGGATCTGCCCTTTAAAAGCCGAACTGGGTGGGATCAAGTGTCTGTAGGTCCCCAATGTCTCTGTTTATGAGTTCCATAATGATTCTTTCCATAGCTTTGCAGACCAGGCTGGTTACGCTTATAGGGCGGTAGTTACCAGGGTCTGTAGAGGTGCCTCCTTTGTGGAGTGGGACCACTGTTGCTGTACGCCAGTGTTCAGGTACATATCCTGTAGTAAGGCTAAGATTAAATAGCATTTTTATGTGCGGGTTTAGCTCCTCTTGGAGTTCACGTAGCACGCAACCTGGGATACCGTCAGGTCCCATTGATGCTGTGTTTTTAGCTTTGCTGAGGGCGGTTCTCACCTGAACATCTGAGATGACAGGGAGGTTACTTTCAGCTGGGATAAGTATTTCCTCTTTTGGGGGTGAGGGAGGGGAGAAATTTGCATTGAACCTGTCTGCCAGAATGTTGGCAATATCTGTGGGTTCAGTGTATTTTTTGCCATTGTGAGCTAACTCTGAGCATATCTGAGGGTTTCCGCCCCGGTTTCTAACATAGCAGAAGAAGGCCTTGTGGTTATCTTTAGTGTCCCTAGCGATTTTTCTCTCAAAGTTGGCCTTGGATGTTTTTATGAGAGAATGTAGCTTTCTACTAGTGCTGATCAGAGATGCCTTCTCTTTATGGGATTTTGCTCTGACGTGCAGTAGCTTCCTTCTTTTGTTATACAATTTGTTAATGGCTGGGGTCCACCAGATAGGACTCCTGCCCTTGGTGGAGAGGGTCTTGGTTTTATTTGGGATTGCATGATCCATGCATTCTTGGAGATGTCCGTAGAAAGCATTTGTGAAGGATTCAGCATTGTGGGATGTGGTTTCCACTGGCCCAGTGGGCTTAAAGGATACCATCTCAGTCTTAAGAAGTGTAAAGTCGGCTTTTGAGAAGTTTTTCACTGTAGTCTTTTGTGTTGGGGGTGGAGGTGGGATATGTATATCCAGGGTGATTAGTTTGTGGTCAGATCTCACTAGTGAGGGGTATACTTCCGGTGTGGAGCACTTTGTCCCCATATTTGTGATGATCAGGTCTAGTATATTATCTCCTCTTGTGGGAGAGGTGACTAGCTGTTCCACTGCATTTGAATTTATGAATTCCAGGAACCTTTGGGCTAGGGTGTTAGGGCTAGAATAATGCACCCAGTCTATGTTAGGGTAGTTGAAGTCTCCCAATATGATGGTGTTTGGTGAGACATTCATATCCTCCAATGTCTTCAGGAAGGCTGAATGGGGCTCCTGAGATTGGGAGGGTGGTCTGTAACATGCTACCAGTTGTATAGCAGTTTTGCCTATGGTTAGTTGCACCTGGATGGTCTCTGATGCTTCATGTGTTGCCACTAACTGGAGGTGTGGGTGTCCTTGATGAATATGGACACTCCCCCTCCCTTTTTGGTTTGGCTCCAGTTTTGGGGCGAAAAGCATGATACGAGATATAGCCTGGTAGCACTGGGGTGCTCTCAGGAGCCTTGAACCAGGTTTCAGTGACTGCACAGACATCGATGTTCTCCATACTGAGGAGTGCTTCGAGAGCCTGCATCTTGAGATTTAGACTTCTGGCGTTGAGCAGCATTACCCTTAATTTTTTTTCCATTTTTGTTTTCTAAGGAGGTGGGTTTGTCTTTTGAGCCTTGCCTAAAAAAGGCACTATGGGGGTGGCAAGAGCCTTAGCCAATATCCGGAAGCCCAGTGGTGACAGATGCAAAGCGTCCCTTGCGAAGCAGCGTGGGTTGTCCAGCATGTCATCCCAAGCAGACAGACATTGGATCCCCCTAGAATGACACCAGTAATTGAGCCAATTATTAAAGCTGATCATCTTGTCTTTGTATTGTGGCACCATTCTTGGTGAGGGCAAGATGCTGCTCAGGGTCAGGGTCATACCAGCCTGGTCTACATAATCAGAGAGCTCCTCTATGTCTCTTTTCATGTAGTCCAGGGAAGTACGTCTCAGGTCATTCACGCCGGCATTGACAATGACGGAGTCATATTTGTACTTGCTTTGGAGTGACCTGAGTGCATGTGTTATGTGGCGGATCCTAGCTCCCGATAGACAGCTCACCGTTACCCTCTCCTTGTTCAGCCTGGTAAGCGGAACGTCAGTGTGTCTGACTATAGAGTCACCTATTACTAGTGTATCAGGCATAGTGTTTGGCCTTAAGGGCTGTGATTGTTTGACACACTGATTTATTGAAGTATGTGTTGCATGTGTTATGTTTTGAGGTGGTGGATTTTTGGGTGTCTGCTTTGGGAGCCTCTGTTGTTTTGGTAAGTTTTTTGTTATTATGTGTTTGGTTTGCAATTGTGGTAGGTCTATGTGGGACTGGGTTTGCTGTGTGTGTGGTTACCTTCTCCTCCTGTCTGGTCTTGCCAGTCCTGAGTTGAGAGAGTTCAGCCTCCAGTTTGGCTATATAGTTGCATCTCTCACATGTATTTGTGTTTGTTGGGAGGAGGAGAGGGTTGTCGGTGTACATGAGACAATTGTAGCATTGTCTCAAGATTCCCAGATTAACCAGCTGAACCGGAGAGGATGCTAGTAATCTACCACTCGACATGCTAGAATATTATAAGGGAGTGCTGTGACTTTAAGGGAAGTGGGTACTCACAGGGGTGGTAGGTGGATGTAGTGCTTTCTTTAGTTTGAGAGTGCTTACTTAGAAGAGAGGTTTTGAGAACAAGTGCTAGGCTTATAATAAAGCGAGTAGACTGATTATTATAAGAGTAGAGCTTTCGTAAGGGAAAATTTGAAGAGCAGACTTGGCGGAGCCAGAAAAAGTTTAACCTTGTTTAACCGGCACTGCACTATGCGCACAGTCGCGCAAAGCCGCGCAAACGCGGATTTTAAAGAGGGAACTTCAAAAGAGCTAAAAATGGTCCAAAACAACCAATTACTGCAAGCTCTTGTGCTGAGGTCACTCCTTCAGGGACAGATAGGCTGCTCAAGGCTCCCCACTCCCACTGGTGAGCAAAGAAACTTCCTTCTATCCAAGTAAGGCAATGGACAACACAGGAACTACACCACAGCCCAGAATACAGCAAAGCCTGTATACTGGTCTAAACTAGTCGAGGAGAGGTGGGAAAACAAGGATTTTTTTTGTTTTTTGTTTTTGAGATAGAAAGCACACAGAAATGCAGTAAACAGTAATAAATCAGTTACACAGGCTAGCACAATTTAGTGGGCAGCCTCAACAGTTCAATTTAACAAACAAACAAACTTTCAACCAATTTTTGACCAAATGTAACTTTAAGTGCAGATAATATATAATGCAACAAACAGCTACAAAAACAGTTTAAGCTTGTTCAAAGTAAGCAAGAGAAGGTATTTTAGGTAAAAAACAGCAAAAAATACTTACATCAGGAAAGTAGTCGCTTTTCTCAGTTCTCTGCTGCTAGGACCACTCTGCAGGACCACGAGGAGCTGTTTCTGAGTAGTATAGCCAGAAAAAAAACGCTCAGAGGTGGATTTTAAACAGGGAACTTCAAAAGAGCTAGAAATGGTCCAAAACAACCAATTACTACAAGCTCTTGTGCTGAGGTCACTCCTTCAGGGACAGATAGCCTGCTCAAGGCTCCCCACTCCCACTGGTGAGCAAAGAAACTTCCTTCTATCCAAGTAAGGCAATGGACAACACAGGAACTACACCACAGCCCAGAATACAGCAAAGCCTGTATACTGGTCTAAACTAGTCGAGGAAAGGCGGGAAAACAAGGATATTTTTTTGTTTGTTTTGAGATAGAAAGTACACAGAAATGCAGTAAACAGTAATAAATCAGTTACACAGGCTAGCACACTTTAGTGGGCAGCCTCAACAGTTAAATTTAACAAACAAACAAACTTTCGACCAATTTTCGACCAAATGTAACTTTAAGTGCAGATAATATATAATGCAACAAACAGCTAAAAAACAGTTTAAGCTTGTTCAAAGTAAGCAAGAGAATGTATTTTAGGTAAAAAAAACAGCAAAAAATACTTAAATCAGGAAAGTAGTCACTTTTCTCAGTTCTCTGCTGCTAGGACCACTCTGCAGGACCACGAGGAGCTGTTTCTGAGTAGTATAGCCAGAAGAAAACGCTCAGAGGCAGATTTTAAACAGGGAACTTCAAAAGAGCTAGAAATGGTCCAAACAACCAATTACTACAAGCTCTTGTGCTGAGGTCACTCCTTCAGGGACAGATAGGCTGCTCAAGGCTCCCCACTCCCACTGGTGAGCAAAGAAACTTCCTTCTATCCAAGTAAGGCAATGGACAACACAGGAACTACACCACAGACCAGAATACAGCAAAGCCTGTATACTGGTCTAAACTAGTCGAGGAGAGGCGGGAAAACAAGGATATTTTTTTGTTTTTTTTGTTTTTGAGATAGAAAGCACACAGAAATGCAGTAAACAGTAATAAATCAGTTACACAGGCTAGCACAACGGGATACAAGTGAAGAGTATTAACACATTTACAAAATATTCCAAATCCGAATGCATCTAAACCACATACATCCAAGTTGTAGCTTTCAGTAATAAAAATGGAAAGTGTCGTTTTGTTTGAATATTTAATAATGAAAAATAGAAGTAGGAGAAAAAAAAAAGGTAGTTTACCGTTATCGGCAAAATTACAAAATCCTCGAGGTGATGTAATCCAAGATATATAACATATCACTCCCTCTCAGCCCTTGGATCAGAATCTTATTTAATGACATTTAATTTTCAGCCCAGTATTTGTTGCTAGTCAAGGTATAGCAGATAGCATACACGTTAATGCCTAATAATAAAGGAAATAGGATCTACAAAAACAATCTGAAAAGTACCCACTTAAGCATCAGCTGTGAAATTGCTAGCGCGTTGTAACATTCCAAGCGCTCTTAACAAGTGTTGCCCTGATAACGGAAAAGTACATCTTTTTGTTAGGGCAAGAATGTCCTGAAGTTGTCTATGCTCTGACTGCTGATTTCCCTCCATGGGGTAGCCAGTCATTAGTTGTAGTGTAGGTGTGGGAGGGAACCAGAGCTTTTCGAAGGCTGACTGCCGTATATTTTGTCACAATATAACAGATATAGCTAAAGGCTACTACTGCAGTGAAGAATTTGAACACCTAGTGTTACAGCAAGTACAATTTACACAATTCGAACATCGACAGTTAGAATTAGTGCAACTTACACAACTGTGCTTTTCCCCCACAGGAAAGAGTTCCCTCATTCATCCAAACTTACAAAGTCCTAAACTTGAAAGTTTGAATGATAGGATTTTGATTCTATTTATGAACTTTTTTTTCTGAGGATGTGTAGGTATTACAGGTGTCCAGAAAACCTTCTACAAGAAAATCTTACATTTCCAAATGGAAGAGGTTTTCTGTTTTGTGCCAGAAGAAAGAAAGATCAATACCCTTATCAAGCTAATATCCTTACTAGGCTTTCTTATTTGTCCGAGTTACTGAATGCTGTACTGGCATATTCTACTATAAAAGCATATTTATCATCCATCTGCAGCTGTTTGCCCATAGATCCACTTTTCTCTGTGTGTTTTGAGGTCAAATACTTTCAAAAAGGCATCTTTTACGTCTGACTTCCAAAGAAGTCTATACCTCCTCCTTGAGATCTGTATTATGTCTTAGAAAAGTTAAATCTTTCTCTGTTGGAACTGCTTCTTCATCCTCTTTAAAGCTCTGACCTTGGAAGACTGTTTTGCTAGTGACTCTCACTTCAACTAAAAGAGTTTGAGAGCTACAAACTCTTGTTGCTTCTCCTCCTTTTCTTATTTTTCACAAGGAGATTGTATCCCTTAGAACCAGTCCTTTTTTTATGCCAAAAGTTGCCAGTGAAATGTTGTTGAACCAGTTTATTAACTTGCTTACCTTCTTTCCTAACCCTCAGAATAAGGGGGAAAAAGAAATTTCCATCTGCTTGATGTCTGTAGACAGATCAGATTCTATTTGGACAAGACTAAGACTATAAGAAGATCTGATCAGCAATTTATATCCTGTCAGAGTAAAAAGCTGGGTTTCCCTGTCTCAAAACAGACTATTGCCAGATGGATTTTCTTGGATATATGTATTTTTGTTATTCCTTTCATTTAAAATCCCCTCCAGGCCAGGTCAAAGCTCATTCTACCAAAGCTGTTGCTTCAATTGTTGTTTTTTTCACGGGCATGAAATCAAAATCTGTTTTAGAAGCATCCACTTGGTCTTCCCTACACACTTTTACAAAACACTACAAAATTGATGCCTTCTTTAGGGCAACAAGCTAGACTAATCCCCCGAAGAATGCTAGATACTAGTTCCACATTTCAGTCCTCTGTTCAGGTACTTTAACAGCTTTGGGAATCTTCTCATATGTGAGCAATACTGTAGTAGCCATCAAATGAAGGACATAGTATACAAACATACCATAACAGTAAATGTCCAAAGAGATCACCTTTGGCAGTATTTGCACCTTCTCTCCTTCTCCACCCTTCTCATTTATATTCTCCTCTCTCCGTCCTGATGTGAAACTTATAAATACACACACACACACACACACACACACACACATATGTGTGTGTGTGTGTGTGTGTGTGTGTGTGTGTGTGTGTGTGTGTGTGTGTGTATGTTTGTATGGAATGCATTTATAATGTCGAATGGCCAAAATACTGAATGGCATATCAGTGACCATAAAAGGTCGAAACTCAAAGTGCCCCAAAACTCAGCACACGTTCTGTGCAGGGGAGCAAGCACCCCTGCACCCCTCCCACACCTTCTGCTAATTAAATATACCAATTCTGAGATTGCATTACAATGGGGGAATGGGAAAAAGCCAGCGCCTGCTGTATAGCAATCTCATTGAATTACTGTTTTCCACATTTTGTGGTTGATGTTATGCTGTTCGACATATTCAGTGTATTTCATGTATATATATATATATATATATATATATATATATATATATATATATATATATATGGGTCTAGGACACATGCTCGACTAGCTTATGTCCGAATTACAAAACATCGAACACACATACACTTAAACGCTTAACATCGAAAAGCGCTTCCGTATATGTGTAGTTCAAAAAAAAAAATCTACGTTTCTGCCCCCCCCTGCACCCCCCACCCTCCTACTTTATAATTCTCACTCCGAGATCGCACTACAGTGGGGAAAAGGGAATTTTCCCTTACCCGCACTGTAGTCCGATCTACGAAACAGGCACACATACGAAGGCTTGTGATGTTAAGCGCTTTTGTGTATATGTGTTCAATGTTTTGTGATTCAGACATATGCTAGTCGAGCATGTGTCCCGGATCCTATATATATATATATATATATATATATATATATATATATATATATATATATATATATATATATATATGTTTCCCCCTCTCTTTGTTGACGTGTCTGTTTCCTTTTTTCATTTTTTGCCTCATTTCTTTTTTCTCTGCAGGAAGAAGGTCCTGAGGAACTTTTCAACTGTACAGCCCTTATGTAGTAGCATGCAGCCACACACCTGGTTCTTAAAGACTATGTGTGGAGCAAGAGGAAAGCACCCAAGCTTTGGTATACTGGCTGGATGTATAGTATCCTTGTCATGATACTTCCAATGAATGAGCAATACTGCATCAATAATCTGCCTAGACATCTACTGTTATGGCAAGTTCTTATTTAACTGTACGTTTTTTCCCTGAACCCCAAAACAGAGGATAGAGAAGTCTTCATACCTTAGATGCCCAGTGGCAACTCACTTATTACCTGGACAAGATGAATAGTTTCAGAATGTCAGACAAAAGGACAGCCTGTTTCCAAGCAAACCATTTCCATGTAGCTGCCTCAGGCTATTCATTTCTGTTATTTCCATCATGGATAAAGCTCCCCTCAGAATGTCAAGGCTTACATTTCCAGAGTTATGGCTACATCTGGGGTGTTTTGCAAAGGAGTGGACTCCACTTCTATTCTACAGGGAGCTACTTAGTCAGCAATCCACACTTTCACTAAGCACTATAAAACTAATTATTTTTCCAGAGCCAGAACAGTGTTTACTAGATATGATGTTCATCGTGTTACCCTGCTGCAGTCATCACACTTGGGTTATCTTGTCGTCAGGCGGTCCCGCAGTCGGCCTGAATTCCAAAGTCTTGGTCCGGCGTCGGTTGCTGTCGCTTCTTCCCTGACGTCAGTGCGCCAGGGGTATATATGATGCATCCGACGCCATTTTCTTCGGTCTTTCTTGCTGCACGGTGCCCGAAGCAGAAGCAGTTCGCAAGTGCCGGTCGGCCGACTCCTGAGATTTTCGAAGTCGAATTTCAGATCCGAAGTCTTCAATAAAGCTAAGTACCCTGTTGGGGCAACTTTTCTTGCCTCAGACCGATGTCAGAAAAAGTTAACAATTGTATTTCTTGTGGGAAGCAAATACCTCATAAGGATTTTCATTCTTATTGTATACCTTGCCTAGGCCCAGACCACGACGTCACTGGTTGTCACTTTTGTGCTAGGTTCAATAAGCGTACTATAAAAAGATGCTTTGATTTCGCACGACACTACTTCGGTAGGAAATTTAACTACATAATGCCATCAGAGCAACCGACTACCGGCGTGCACAAAAAACGCAAGGATAAGGACAGGCAGCCTAGACCCAAGCCATACTCCGAGGCCTCGGCTGGGTCGGTCTCCGGTTCACCGGTTTTCAGTGAGGCTCCTACGCAGCCCCTGGCTTTCGCAGAATTGGAACCCGAGAACGCTTCAGAGCCTTTGGCGGAGAGTGCTAGGCTGACACAGCCATTTTCTTTAGCCCCTACCGACGACATTGCGGAAAGAGATGTCGGTGCTGCAGAAACACCTTCGGTTTCTGAAGGTGTCTTCAGACCGACGACGCTCACTATAAAAGCGTATCCTAAGCTTAAGTCTCCTATTAAACCAAAAAAGACTGCACTTCAGTCTCCAGTTCAAGGCCCCATGCCTAAGAAACAGATGATGTTATGTGATCCTATCTCACCTACATTCTGACTGATGGGTTCGGAGCCGATCCCTCGGCTCCGACTCGGCACGCTTATGCCAAAGAGCGAAGTCTCTTATTGGCTGAGCTTACTATATCCCAGGATGCACCACTACCAGTCTCCCAGATCTCGTTTGCCGCTAACTAGCAAAGACGTGGTCTCGAGCTGGCTGAGCTAAGTAGTGTTTTTCACTAACTTTTTCTGTCAGGAATTTCCTAATTCTTCAACAAAAAGCTGTTTTAACAGCTATATCGTACTTTTTGTGTATGAGTGGTTATTTTTTGTGGAAAATTTGTGTGGTGGTTGCGTGTTTGTTCTGACTAGAGGCCCCTTTTGAATTGAAGGGCCTTTGCGTGACAGACAATTGTCTTTCAAGTCCTTAAGGGTTCTTGGATCCCTTTAGTTAATTTTTCTGTTGTTGTGACAGTCTTTGTGTAAAAAAAAAAAAAAAGGAAAAGTAAGTGTTTTTCTGTGATAGTTAGAGTTACTAAATTTGTTGCCATAATGTCTCAGGCTCCTAGGCCTTCGGGCTTTAAGTGCACTAAGTGCACTATGCAGTTTTAAAATGTCAATCACAGATGACCACTCTCTCTGTGTGTATTGTTTGGGCGCCAAACATTTGCAGGAGTCCTGCAGCGTGTGTCTGCAGCGTTTTCCTCGAGGTCCTCCAGAGAGGAAAAATAAACTTATTTTGAAAGGCCTTATTAAACCCTCATTTGAAGAGGCATTAGCTTCCTCTCCTTCTCCTGCTAAAAAAGGCGTCGGCTCCGACCAGTCCGTCGAACCGACCGCCAAAAGACATAGGCAGGCTTCTCCTTGGCTCCCACGGACTTGGAGCCGAGGCAGTCTGCCTCGATGCCTCCAGCCTCGACTCCTCTGGGTTGAGCGGCGGCTGGGGCATCGAGGAGTCACCTTCATCTTCACTGATCTCGGAGCCGATGAAGGTTGTCCGCTCAGACACTTCCTCCTCGGCGCGAAGCCCTCTTCGGCACCGATGGAAATTGGTTTGGACACTTCTTGGCCGATAATTGTCGAGTCGATTCGGAGCGGTCCCCTAGTCCTTGGAGCCGTTGGAGAGGCCTACCGGACCCATTCGGGTCTCTTCCAGGTCATCAAGGATCTCAGATTCGGACATACACAGGGTGCTCCAAAGACTGTTCCAGTCCCCAGTCTTTCAGAAATTTGTTTGGCTCCGACCCACTTGGCTTCGGAGCCGATAGCCCATGCCATTGCCATTCCTCCTCCGACCGCTTCGGCTCTGTCGGAGCAGGTGCTGATGGAGCCAGTGGAGATCCTAGGGTCGGCTCCGACCCTTACTCCAACCCGGCCTTGGTCGAGTTTAGCACGGACTTCTTGGCCGGACCGGGGAGTGACGTTTGGGACCAATGCTGTCGGTTCCAAGCCTCCCTCGGTGCTTGACGCGGGACTTCCGTCTGCTATCATGGCTCGAGACCGGACCCTCCCAGGATTCTGGGGTCCGGCCTTCAGAGCTATGAGGAGTGCCTTGGCCAAGTCTTCTTGCCATCTCTACGGCTTTACCGGCACCTTCCTGGGCATGGAGACTGGGTCTTTGGCAGTTCCCTGACTCTAGGCAGCGGAGCCCGGGGCCTGAGGTTACCCCCACTGGGGTTCCCTCCTCCTGAGGGTCTTCGGAGTTGTCTTGGAGGAGCCCCAAGGAAGAGATCATGCAAGAGGAAGCACGTGGACTCCCCTGGCGAGTCTCTTACATCGGACACTGATCTTGATGATGCGGAGGGTCCCCAAAGTCGTCCTCGCATGATGTCTCATTTGCAGACATTCTAGAGATCCTTAAGCAACGAGGCTGGAATTCCAAACCCCTCCGCTGATGAGTCGGTGTTCCTCAAGGCCTTGGGGCTCAGCCCTCCGCCTCCTGGGTGTCTCCGCCCTTGACGAGCTCCTGGATTTGGTTTTCGGAGGGCGTGGGAACATCCAGATACTGTGGAACCAGTGCCTTCTCGCCCTAACAAATTTTTGTCTGCCCCACCGAGAAGGAGTTCTTAAAGGCGTGGCTGTAGAAGCCATGGTGGTGGCATCTGCTACCCAGCAGGGCGTGGCAGAGGCTTCAACGTCCGTCCATCCTCCTAATAAGGAGTCTAGGAGCATGGACGCACGGGAAGCGCACCCTGACTTCAGCGGCCTTTACTCTGAGGTCCCTGAATTATTTGGCACATTTCACCAGACTACAGAGGGATCTGGTCAAGGAGCTCTCAGACTCCCTCTCAGGTAACCTACCTGAGCAGCTAGCCCAGTCGGTTAGCTCTCAGTTGGCTATCCTCACCTCGTTTTCTAACTCGTCCATGAGGCTCATTTCATATGCGTCAAGGGGCGGGCAGAGCGGCAGGCACAGGCGTGGCTCACGGAGACAAGCCTGGCTCCGTTGTGTCAATTAGCGGAGGCCTTCAAGTCTTCCTTTGCCGACGCTCCCTTTGATGGGTCCTCTTTGTTTGGACCCAAGGTAAAGACACTCTTACCGCTGTGAGCAAGAGGGAAAGACTTTATCTGCCGTAGGACGTTATTCCACTCCCTTCGGCCTTATTCCAAGGCTAAAGAGGAGGGAAGATGTGGTTCCAAATCACAGAAATTCTTTCCTCAACAGCAGGAAGATTCCCCTTCCAGAGGCAGAGGACGGGGAAATTTTTCTGGGAGATGCCGTCCCAGAGGTGGCAGAGGCCCCCGCAACACTGGAGACCGCGAGTCCTTTCGTAGCTCTTCAGCCTCCCACACTCCATGAGGGATTGCCCGGCTGTGCTGCTCCGGAGCCAGTCGGGTGCCGTTTTGCCAAGCACCTAAAAGCCTGGGAGTCTATTACTCAGGACAGATGGGTGCTTGGATTATGCCGGAGGTTACACCATTCCTTCACACTCACCCCACCGTCCAAAAATCCCGGACCCGCCACCCAGTCAAAGGGAAATTGCAGCCGTAGAAGCTTCAAAGCTGCTAGAAAAAGGAGTCATCCAACCGGTCCCCACAGACCAGATCGGATCCGGAAATTACTCAAGGTTCTTTTTAGTGCCAAAAAAGACAGGGGACCTGAGACCCATTTTGGATCTCAGCAAACTAAACCAGTCCGTCATGAAGTCCAAATTCCGAATGGTCACTTTACAATCCATTCTCCCATTGTTGGAGAAAGATGTTTGGATGTGCTCCATAGATCTCAAGGACGCCTATTATCACATACCGATACATCAGGCGTCCAGGAGGTATCTGCGCTTCAGCCTGGGAGACAGTCATTTCCAATTTTGTGCACTGCCCTTTGGTCTCACCACAGCCCCCAGGGTGTTCACCAAGTGTTTGGCAGTAGTGACTGCTCACCTGAGGAGTCTCGGATTCCAAGTGTTTCCCTATCTGGACGACTGGCTCCTGACTGCCAACACCAGGCATCTACCACTAGAGAACCTACAAGCCACCATCTCCCTGGGTGCTTCCCTGGGAATTACATTCAACTGGTCAAAGTCTGTCTTGCTGCCTTCTCAGCATAAGATTCATAGGAGCAGAGATAGACTCAAAATTAATGAATCTTCCTTCCTACGAAAGGATACAAACATTACAAGGTCAAGTCCGAGCCCTGCTTCTAAGATCCAAAGCCCCAGCCAGGATGGTCCTGCAACTTTTAGGTTCAATGTCTGCCACGGTTCTCCTAGTTCCTCTGGCAAGATTGCACATGAGGATTCTTCAGTGGCTGTTATCGTCACAATGGTCTTTCAGGATCTCCCCTCAATCATCACATACTGATTACAGAAGCGTGCAAAGCGGGACCTCCGCTGGTGGCTTCTGCCATCCAATCTGAATCAGGGAAGACCTTTTGTTATACCCTTCCGGTGGCCACCTTGACAACGGATGCCTCCCAGACGGGTGGGGGGCATTGTCTGGGCAGGTCAGTTCAGGGTTCTTGGCTTCCAAACGAAACATTTCTCCATATCAATGTGTTGGAAATGAGGGCTGTACTTCTGTCCCTACAAGCCCTCCACAAGTTTCTCCCTCAAGGCATTATCGCTATCCACACAGACAACATGTCGGTGGTCTGGTATCTAAACAAACAAGGAGGGACCAGATCTTACCCCTTTGCAGAGAGGCCATGAGGGTGTGGGAATGGGCAGTGGCTACCAACCGCTTCCTGGTAGCGACCCACATTCCAGGAAAATCCAATGTATTGGCAGACAGACTGAGCAGGACTATTCTCTCTCCTCACGAGTGGTCCCTGAGCGAAACAGTAGCAGCTCAGATTTTCAAAGATGGGGATTCCGTGCTGCGACCTGTTTGCAACACCACAAAACACGAAGTGCAAAGGTTCTTTTCCTTGACCCAGCGTCAAGGGAGGCAGCTACGGATGCTCTAGTCCAACCTTGGCCAACAGGACTGCTTTATGCTTTCCTCCGGTTCCACTCCTCCCCAAAGTCATCCAGAAAGCTTCCCAGTTGGGGTCCACAATGATTCTAATTGCTCCGTACTGGCCTCGTCAGGTATGGTTCCCCTACCTACAGAAATATACTCTGGACGGTCCTTGGTTTTTGGATCTAACTCCGGACCTTCTGGTTCATCAGTCGGGACAACAGCACCAGTCCCTTCACACTTTGAAATTAACAGCTTGGCTCCTCCACTTCCGACTTTAGTCAGAAATCACACCTTAGACCCGGAAGTTATTCACATTTTATCTTCAGCCCACAAACCCACCACTAAGAAATTGTATCACAGTAAGTGGAAGAGGTTTGCTATCTGGGCTCAACTCAGAGGCTTAGACCCTATTACTGCTCCGATACCAGAGGTCTTGAAATTTTTAACATCCTTGTTTAATCAAGGATTTTCAGTCTCTACTATTAAAGTCCAACTAGCAGCTATCTCCAAATTTCACAAATCCATAGACCCACCGTTGATGAGCAGCAGATTATGTAAAACTTTCATGAAAGGTGCTGTGCTTTTAAGACCCCAGTTTTTCATCCTGCCTCCGTGGGATCTTGATTTGGTACTGCCTTAACATCTTCCCCTTTTGAACCGGCTGCTACATGTAAGTTGAAATATCTGTCTTGGAAAACTGCCTTCTTAATTGCAATTACCTCTGCAAGAAGAGTTTCAGAACTTCAAGCCCTATCTATCAAACCACCGTACTTGATTTTTCACAAGGATAGAGTATCACTTAGGCCTAATCCATCTTTTGTTCCAAAAGTTTGTTCTAATCTCTGTCTCCAACAATCTCTAGAGCTACCAGTTTTCTTTCCAAAATTTTCAAACAAAGCGGAATACACCTTGCATACATTGGATGTTCACAGGCAATTGCTTCTATCTAGACAGGACTCAACAAATTGAAAAACAGATCAATTGTTTGTGTCCTTTTCAGATAATAAACTGGGTAAAACCATCACTAAAGCTACTATTGCCAAATGGATTAGAGATTGCATAACTCAGGCTTATTCCTCTTCAAATAAGCAACTTACAACATCTGTCAAAGCTCACTCTACTAGAGCTATGGCTACCTCCATTGCATTTCATTCCAAGCTCGCTATTTCTGAGATTTGTGCTGCGGCTACTTGGTCCAACCCGCACACTTCCATTTCCCACTATAAATTGGATGTGGCATCTAAAGGGCGAGCATCATTTGGTTCCACGGTACTCAGGAGTGTTTTCCAGTGAGCCACCCAGGATTTAGGTGCTAGGACGCTGTCCCATCAGTCAGAATGTAGGCGAGATAGGATCACATAACATCTTTTTAGTTATGTACTCACCATAACTTCAGATGTTTGGGATCCATCTCGCCTACATTCCTAATACCCACCCTCCTTCCCCTGCCTTGGAGATCAGAAGAGATTGAGCGGTTTGAGTTCTACTGTTTTATCTTGTATCATCTGTCGATGTTATATAAGCAGTGCATGCGTGTGTGCATGTATGCGGACAAACTAGATCTGGGGGACTGGTAGTGGTGCATCCTGGGATATAGTAAGCTCAGCCAATAAGAGACTTCGCTCTTTGGCATAAGCGTGCCGAGTCGGAGCCGAGGGATCGGCTCTGAACCTATCAGTCAGAATGTAGGCGAGATGGATCCCAAACATCTGAAGTTATGGTGAGTACATAACTAAAAGTTTAAAATGGCTGAAGATTTGATCTCTTTAATCAGAGGTACCCAACCCCCCGACAAAAGGCCTAGACAAGAGGAAGATTATGCCTCCTCTGATCAAGTGTCTATTTCCTCAGGCTCCTCTAAGAACCAAGATTACTCCTTTCCCCCTTATGAAGATTCTAATGCTGAGGATTCCATTCCCTCAGCTTCTCCCCCTGAAGACTACTCCTTTGGAGAAACTTTACACACTATGAGGGTACATTTTCACTGGGAAGGTCAGGACTACTCTGACTCAAAGAAAAGGCTCAGAGAGTTTCTTTTACTCCCCCAGCACAGACCTCTTGCCATCCCCCCAGTTTTAGATATTGTGGATGATGTTTACTTAGAATCTAGTTTAAATCCAGATTCTCTGCCTCCTGCTCCAGCCAAACCAGACAGATATTATAGAGTGCCTGACTCCCACAAATTCCTTTATAAAAGCCCTGTTGCTGATCCAGAGACCCAGTTTCCCAAAGAGGCTAAGGCTTCTATGGTGAAAAATCCTGTACCCTCTGAAAGGGACTCCAGAGCACTAGACAGGTGGGGGAAAAAGGTTTACACCTCAGCCACTCTAGCTATGAGAGCACTAAATTGTCAATTTCACATGCTAAAATACCAGCAATTTCTAATGTCTCAAATAAGACAAAAAATGAGCACACTCCCTCAACAGTCTGAATTGAAAGAAATGCAGGATCTGTTGCATGCAGCTGAACAGTTGGGCAAACATACTTTACAATGTGGATTTGATTCTTTGGAGGCTTCCTGTAGAGCAGCTGTTACTGGGTCTGTTATACGTAGGCATGCTTGGTTAAAGGAACAAACTCTGCCTGATCATGTTAAAGCAAAGCTTCTAGATGCTCCCTTACAGCAGGATGTCCTATTTGGAGTTAAAGCAGAAGAAGTCTTAAAGAAAATGGAGGATAAGGCAAAATCTATGCAGACGGTCAAATATTTTCTACAGGTTCAGCCCCCTCGCTTCAGCAGAAATTGGCCAACAAAAAATTGGTCCTTTCCAGCTACTGACAGACCTCAGAGGGGTAAATACAGATGCCCAAGAGGCAGAGGACAACCACAAACCCACTACAAACCTCAACAATGGGGCACTGTAACACAGAAGGGAGGAGAAGACAGGCCCCAAACTACTAGAAGGCAAACTCAATGACTTAAACCTCATATGGTCAAGTAAGACTCTCTTGGCAGCTCCCTTGGGAGGAAAATTAGCACTTTTTTCAGACAACTGACACATCGTCACAAAGGACAAATGGGTCCTAGACATAATTTCACAATGATACAGATTCCATTTCCACACCTTGCCAATGAAAAGAACCTGCCACAAAATCAATGGGCAGAGGCACAAAAACAAATCACAGCTCTGATGGACATGAGGGCCATTCAACTGGTACCTACACGGGAGCAAGGCCAAGGATTTTACTCAAGACTCTTTCTAGTCCCCAGAAAGGACAATGCCTGGAGACCAATTCTGGACCTTTCAATTCTAAACACCTTCTTACAAGTACCCAAATTCAAGATGCTAACACTACAGCAGCTTCTTCCCATGTTGGGCAAGAAAGCATGGCTAGTAACGTTGGACCTCAAGGAGGCATACCTGCATGTCCCTATCAGACAAAATTGCAGAAGATACCTCCGTTTCATTGCAGGTTCAACCCATTACCAATTCTCTGCACTGCCCTTTGGCTTATCCACTGCCCAGGGTTTTCACAAAATGCCTGGCACCAGTAATTGCATACTGCAGACAAAGAGGAATTCAAATATACCCATACCTGGACGACTGCCTCATCCAAGCAGAAAGCAAGGACATCCTCTTACAACATCTGGCTTTTGTAAAACATCTTCTAAGTTGCCTAGGGTACACAGTAAACGAAAAGAAATCAAAACTAGTACCCTCACAAAATATGACATTCCTGGGTGCCAGCTTGAATACAACGGCCCAGAAGGCTTATCTGACGCCAGACAAAAAACTACAACTGACTCAATATTTCAAAATAATGGCAACAAAGACCCAACTCCCTGCAAGAAAAATTCTGCAGGCCTTGGGCTTTGTGGCATCTTGCATACTACTAATACCATTTGCAAAGCTGCATATGAGGAAATTACAGTGGTACCTAAAAAGCGTATGGTCTCAACACAGCCACAGCTTGGACACAATGATATCTCTCATTCCCTGCCTTCAACAAGAGTTTCTGTGGTGGTCACAGGCATGTCACCTCAACAAGGGTCAGCCTTTCACCTTGCCCCCAGCCAGGCAAACTATGACAAAAGATGCATCGGACTATGCCTGGGGGGCACACAAAGCAGGACAGTGCGTTCAAGGCATATGGACTGCAGATCAAAGGAATCTGCACATCAATCAAAAAGAGATGCTAGCTGTACAGAATGCTCTGACAGCCTTCAAGAACCTCTTACATCCAGGACAGCTTACAATAAGGACGGACAACACCACAGTAATGTGTTACATAAACAAACAAGGGGGTACACACTCCTACCCTCTATGCAGGCAAGCAATGACCTTGTGGAACACAACACTGGCTTACCAAGTTCAGCTACAAGCTCAATTCCTGCCATGAAAAAAGAACACATTGGCAGACGACCTCAGCAGAAACATCATGGATCCCCACGAGTGGAAACTGGATCCACAAGTATTTGCAATGATAACTCAAAAATGGGGCCACCCAGACATAGACCTGTTTGCCAGCCCCCAAAACTATCAGCTAACAAAATTTTGTACAAGGACACTTCACCATCAAGCTTGGAAAGTGGACGCACTCTCATTCAGTTGGAAAAACCTGACAGTATATGCCTTCCCTCCATTGCCCCTTCTCTCAAAGGTGCTTCTAAAAGTCAGAAAGGAGAGACCACGAATGATACTCATAGCCCCAGACTGGCCACGCCAGCACTGGTACCCACTATTAAGGAATATGGCCCAGGGCCCACCTTGGATTTTACCACAAATTGCCCATTTGCTCACACAGCAAGACAATCAGATTCTACACAGCCAGCTCAAAACCTTAAATTTGGCTGCATGGCAAATCACCTAAGCATCCAGCCAGCTCCTCTTCCTCAAGCAGTTGTGGATGTTATTCTGGAAGCTAGGAGGCCCAGCACCAGGAAGGCCTACTCGGACAAATGGAAAAGGTTTTGCGCCTGGAACCAAGCTAAAGGCCAAAATACCCTTCAGCCTCACATGCCTCAGATTTTACAGTATTTAACTGACATGTTGCACAAAGGACTTTCTTTTTCATCTATTAAAATCCACGCCTCAGCTATTTCAGCCCACTACAACATGGATCCACCCTTATTTTCACATCCACTTCTAAGGCAGTTCCTCAGAGGGGCAAAAAACTTTAGGCCCCCCAGGAGAGCACCTACACCAACCTGGGACCTCAACTTTGTTCTGGAAAAACTTACGCTACCTCCCTTTGAACCAGCTTTCTCTGCTGAGCTAAAGTTTATATCATGGAAGACTGCCCTGCTGCTAGCAATAACTTCAGCCAGAAGAGTCTCAGAGCTTCAGGCACTAATGGCAGTGGAACCTTTCCTCATTTTCCATCAAGACAGAGTTTCTCTACAAACTAATCCTTCCTTCATGCCTAAGGTGGTATCCAGTGTGGCTTTAAATCAAACCATCCACTTACCCACCTTCTTTCCAAATCCACAGAACAAAGGAGAAAGACTCCTGCATTCCTTGGGCATTCACAGGCAACCGTTACTACTTGGATAAAACTAAGGTTTTCAGAAAATCTGACCAGCTCTTTGTATCCTATGCTGCAGCTTCACAAGGGAGGGCTATATCAAAACAGACCATTTCCAAATGGATAGGACATTGCATTCGTTTTTGCTATACCCATCATGGAAAACCAGTTCCTGCTACCATAAGGCCCCACTCTACCAGGGCAGCAGCTACATCTACAGCCTTCCTCAGGGGGGTGCCAACCAAGGATATTTTGGAAGCTGCAACTTGGAGTTCAGTACACACCTTCACCAAACACTACCACTTACCACTTTACTCTAAGACTAGAGCTGGCTTCGCCACTGCAGTTCTGCAGGGCCTTCTAGCCTCCTCTAACCCTCTTTGACTCCTCCTCCCATCCTTAGCTTTGGGATTCTACCCAAGTGTGATGACTGCAGCAGGGTAACACGATGAACTTAGTACAGATGTTCTTCGTTCCACATTGCTGCAGTCCTTACTATTGGGTAGTCCGCTGTCCAGTCGGCCCGAATACCAGAGTATATGGCTGACGTCGGTCAGGGCGCATTAGACTGACGTCAGTACGTCAGGGTACTAATGCGCATGACCGACGTCATATCCTCAGTCTTTTTTGCCGCATGGTCCAATGCAGAAGCAGTTTTGCGAGTGCAGGTTGGCGTTCTGAAATATTTCGAGCGGAGTTTCAGACCGAATCAGAGTTGGCTAAGTACCCGTTGGGGACCATTTTGGTTTTCTTGCCTCAGTATTTAACGGATGTCAGAAAAAGTGAATAACTGTATTTCTTGTGGGAAACAGATACCTCATAGGGATTACCATACCTTGTGTATACCTTGTTTAGGGCCTGAGCACGGCGTTGTTGGATGCGCTCTTGTGCTAGGTTTAACAAACGCACTATTAAGAGGCGGTTAGACTGTGCAAGGTTAGTGTTTGGTAAGCGTTGCAATTATAAAATGCCGTCGGATGCTCCGGCCGCTTCGATCAAGAAGCGCAAGGACAAACAGCGAAGCCTAGGGTTGATGAACCGGCAGTCCCGGACGTCGGTTCTTTAGAAGGCTCAGTGGAGCCAGAGGTTTTGCCAGGAGTTTCTTTGGAGTCTCAGGCAGAGACTTTACTGTTACAGGATGTGCCTTCTCAGGAGGTAGGCCAGGCTGAGGGGGCTTCTCAGGTAACTGTTCTTCCCTCTCTTCCCTAGGTAGTTAGAGCCTCTCCTTCTGTTGCCAAAACTTCTTTGAGAGGTAGGCCAAGTTCAGCTTCAGTGGGGGCTTCTCCTAGCATTTCAGGTTCTGTGCCTAAGAAACATATGCTTAAAATGGCAGAAGATTTGATTACTATGATTAGAGGTTCTATGCCGCCTCCTGATAAGAGGTCTAGCGTGGAACCCGAGTTTGATAGTTTTGAACAGTGTTCAGAGGCTTCTGAGTCTTCTGCGGAAGATTTGCAGGAGTATCCTCCTTATTCTGATTCTGATGTGGATGATTCCACTCCTACAGCTTCTCCTCCTGAGGATTTCTCATTTTCAGAGACTCTGCATTCCATGAGGGAGCACTTTAAATGGGAAGGCCAGGATTACTCTGATTCAGGAAAAGGCTTAGGGAATTCTTGTTTTGCCCCAGCATAGGCCCTTAGCTATACCTCCTGTGTTGAATGTGGTGGAAGATGTTTTGCAGAGGCTTCCCTGAACCCTGATTCTTTGCCTCCTGCTCCTGTTAAACCTGATAGGTACTATAGGGTGCCTGAAGCTCATAAGTATCTTTTAAGAGTCCTAGGGCAGACCCGAAACTGTTTCTCAGGGACCTAATGGTGTTAAGGCCTCTGTGGTTAAAAACCCTGTTCCCACTGATAAAGAGGCAAGGGCTTTGGATAGATGGGGAAAGAAAGTGTATACTTCTTCCACTTTAGCCATGAGGCGTTGAATTGTCAGTTTCACATGCTTAAATATCAAAATTATCTCCTTTCACAACTGAAATCTAAGGTGGATGCTTTGGCGGAAGGTATTGAGTGTAAAGAGTTGCTGGATTTAGTTCATGTGTCTGAACAAGTGGGTAAGCATTCTTTGCAATGTGGTTTTGATGCTGTACAGGCCTCCTCGAGGGTGGCTGCCACTAGTTCTGTTCTTCAGGCATGCCTGGTTGAGGGATCAGAATTTAGCTGAGCATGTTAAGACAAGGATTTTGGATGCTCCTTTACAGTCTGATGTGTTGTTTGGTTAGCCTGTGGAAGCAGTTTTAAAGAAAATGGAGGACAAAGCTAAGTCTATGCAAACTGTTAAAGATCTTTTGCAGGTGCAGCCACCGAAGTTTAGTAGAAATTGGCCTACTAAGGGATGGACATATCCTGCTTATGA
The DNA here is from genome assembly GCF_019279795.1 of Protopterus annectens. Taxonomy (NCBI): domain Eukaryota; kingdom Metazoa; phylum Chordata; order Ceratodontiformes; family Protopteridae; genus Protopterus; species Protopterus annectens. The sequence goes on from NC_056744.1 coordinate 399,200,453, forward strand.
TTCCCAGTCTAGGGGTAGGTCTAGTCGTGGTAGGGGCAGAGCTCAAGGTTCTTTTAGGCCTAGAACAGGAGTTCACCTGCTCAGACTTCTGGTGAGGGCAGGGGTCAGTCCTTTCGTAAACAGACCCAATGACCTGCCTTTTCAGCTGCCAGTAGATTCTCGTCTGGCAGCTCCTTTAGGAGGAAGACTGTCTCTTTTCAAAGGAAATTGGGATTTAATTACTCAAGACAGATGGGTGTTGGATATCATTCACCACGGTTACAGGTTTTATTTCCATACATTGCCCTCTTTCAAAGGCATGCCAGATGTTCCTCCTCCACAAAGGAAAGAGGCTCACAAGCAAATTTCTCTGTTACTCCAAATAGGGGCCATTCAGCCAGTCCCTGTATCAGAAAGGGGCCTAGGATTGTATTCTCGCCTGTTCCTAGTACCAAAGAAGGGGAACACGTGGAGACCAATTTTGGATTTATCTATCCTCAACACTTATCTGGACATTCCCAAGTTCAAGATGTTGGCGTTACAACAGCTTTTACCTCTGCTGGGCAAAGATCACTGGATGGTAACTTTAGATCTCAAGGAAGCTTACCTTCATGTGCCTATAAGACTAAGTTGCAGGAAGTATCTGCGTTTTCGAGCTGGAAATTCTCATTATCAGTTCTCTGCATTGCCCTTTGGCTTATCTACTGCGCCCAGAGTTTTCACAAAGGTTCTGGCTCCAGTGATAGCTTACTTCAGGCTAAAAGGAATTCAAATCTATCCTTACTTGGACGACTGCCTGATTCTGGCTCAAGAAAAGGAAGACCTTCTACAGCATCTGGAATATGTTATAGCAGTGCTAAGATGCCTAGGGTATTCTGTGAGCGGAATAAAGTCCAGTCTAGTACCCTCTCAAGACATGTGCTTTCTGGGTGTGTGACTGAATACAGCAGCCCAGATGGCCTTTTAACCCCGGACAAACAAAAGAGTCTATCACTTTACTTCCATCAACTATCTCATCAGTCCGTGCTGACTGCAAGGACAGTCCTTCAAGCATTAGGGTTCATGGCATCTTGTATTCTGGTGCTTCCCAATGCCAAACTGCATATGAGGAAGCTACAATGGTATCTCAAAATGTATGGACACAGCACTGCCAGGATTTGGACACTGTCATTCAAATAATACCTTGCCTTCAAAAAGAATTTTTGTGGTGGGCTCAGGAATGTCACCTAAACAAGGGACTCTCTGTGACCCGGCCAGAGGCGAATCAGATTTTAACGACAGATGCCTCGGACATTGCTTGCGGAGCTCATCTAAATGGAAAGTGGATACAAGACAAGTGGCCTGCCAGACTACAGCATCTACATATCAACATGAAGGAGATGTTAGCAGTCCAGTTTGCATTAATGGCTTTCAAGGAGTTACTTCTTCCAGGGCAGGTGTTGATTCTAACAGACAACACAACTGTCATGTGGTACATCAACAAGCAAGGGGGAACACATTCTTATCCTCTATGCAGGCAAGCAATGATTTTATGGGAGACTGCTAAGCTTGCAACTAACTCTTCAGGCAAGGTTTCTGCCGGGAGCACAGAACTCCTTAGCAGATGTGTTAAGCAGACAAATCATGGATCCCCACGAGTGGAAACTGGATCTTCATGTATTTCAGAAATTGACAGTGTCATGGGGAACTCCAGACATAGATCTGTTCGCTTCTCCACTAAACCACCAGCTGCCAAAGTTTTGCACAAAGGGGTTTCATCACACAGCTTGGAAAGTGGATGCTCTGTCTTTCAGTTGGAAAAACCTTCATGTGTATGCCTTTCCACCTCTGCCTCTTCTATTGGCCTCGGCAACACTGGTACCCACTACTAAGGAGTCTGGTAAGGAAGCCTCCATGGCCTTTACCTTTGATTCCTCATCTGTTATCTCAGAAGGACGGTCATCTGCTCAATGTCAAGCTTCACTCTCTTCATCTAACAGCCTAGCATATTCTGTGTTGAAACACAGCAGGTCTCAACTTCCTCAACAAGTTTTAAATGTGATTATGGAAGCTAGAAGACCTAGTACAAGGAAAGTGTACGCAGAAAAATGGAAGAGATTTTTATTTTGGAGTACAGCAAAGAATTTGGGGATTTCTGAGCCTAATTTGAGTGTGGCTCTTCAATATCTTACTGAGTTATTGGACAAAGGTTTGTCCTTCTCTTCCATTAAGATTCATGCTGCAGCAATTTCAACTCACTATGATTGTGACCCACCATTGTTTTCGCATCCTTTGTTCAAGCAGTTTCTTAGAGGGGCAAAGAATATAAGACCCCCACGTAGAGCTCCTACTCCTGCTTGGGATCTCAATTTTGTGTTGGAAAAACTTACTCTACAACCTTTTGAGCCTCACGGCTACTGCTGAATTGAAATACTTGTCATGGAAGACTGCTTTTCTGTTGGCTATTACTTCTGCAAGAAGGGTGTCTGAGTTGCAGGCCCTTATGGCAGTAGAGCCCTTTTGATTTTCCATAAGGATAGGGTATCATTACGTACTAATCCTTCCTTTATGCCTAAGGTGGTTTCTAGTGTGGCTTTAAACCAAACTATTCATTTGCCTACTTTTATGCAGACCCCCAAAATAAAGGGGAAAAGATTTTGCACACTTTAGATGTACACAGGCAATTGCGTTATTATTTAAGCAGGACTAAGGATTTTAGGCAGTCTCAGCAGTTGTTTGTTTCTTTTGCTTTGAGTTCAGGGCAAGCCTGTGTCAAAACAAACTATTTCTAGGTGGATTGGGTTTTGCATTGCATTTTGTTATTCCCATCATGGCAAGGAGATTCCAGCTGGGATTAGGCCTCATTCCACTAGGGCTACTGCCACTTCAACAGCATTTCTAAGGGGTGGCAACTAAGGATATTTTGGAGGCAGCTACTTGGAGTTCAGTGCATACTTTCTCTAAGCATTATCACCTTCCTATCTACTCTAAGTCTAGGGCTGGTTTTGCCACAGCTGTTTTGCAAGGCATGTTGTCAGCTCCTACTTCTTTATGATTTGCCAGCCTCCCTTACCTCTGCTTTGGGATTCTACCCAATAGTAAGGACTGCAGCAATGTGGAGCGAGGAACATAGTACAGTTTTGTACGTACCATAAATGTAGATGTTCGAGGATCCAGATTGCTGCAGTCCAAATTAACCTCCCCTCTTTCCCTCTGTTTTTTAGGGGTGTTTGTGTAGGTGAGGTTATATGCTGATATTTTTGTGTATATTTTTGTATATATTGTACATATTTTTGGTGCAGGTATTTTGGGCCTTGTCTTTTTAGGGTCTTCTGACATCTGGGGCTAGAAAAGACTGAGGATATGACGTCGGTCATGCGCATTAGTACCCTGACGTACTGACGTCAGTCTAATGCGCCCTGACCGACGTCAGCCATATACTCTGGTATTCGGGCCGACTGGACAGCGGACTACCCAATAGTAAGGACTGCAGCAATGTGGATCCTCGAACATCTACATTTATGGTAGGTACAAAACTGTACTTTTTGTACCTACCATAAATGTAGATGCTCGAGTGTACACCCTGCTGCAGTCCAGGTTACCCTCCCTCCATCCCCTCTGACTAACTAACTAAATCTTTACAATACCTTTCTGATGTATTTGCTTATAGCTGGAGGGATGCTGTGTTTGTGCTAAATTTCTTAGATTGGTACTAATTACTGACCACCTTTTTGGGGGCACCTGACATCTGGGGCAAGAAAAACTGAAGAAAATGGCGTTGGATGCATCATATATACCCCTGGCGCACTGACGTCAGGGAAGAAGCGACAGCAACCGACGCCGGACCAAGACTTTGGAATTCAGGCCGACTGCGGGACCGCCTGACGACAAGATAACCCAAGTGTGATGACTGCAGCAGGGTGTACACTCGAACATCTACATTTATTGTAGGTACAAAACTGTACTTTTTACTGGGTTTTCTTGGACTCTGGCCCTGATTCTTCCACCCCTGTTTCCTAAGCTTTGGAAATTATGCCATATAGCTAAATGCTTCTGAAAAAGTTATCTAATAGGGTATATAGCACTGTTGTGTAAGTTGACTGTAGATGTTCAAATAGATCACTGTTGCAGTGCTAACACACTCCTTCCCCCTTTTATTTTCCTGTTGTGCCCCTGGCTGGAGTACGGTTTCTGTCACACTTTTTCCTTTTTCTGACATAACATTTTGATTCTTGACATAGTTTTCTAGAGCATTAGGCTACAGTCTCCCTCTTTAGAGCAATAAAGCTGTGGATTTTGATGCCCTTACGTGCTTTTGTACCAGCACGTTCGCCTGCTTAAAGTGAAGAAGGTGCCCAAAACATTTGTAGACTGGCCAGACGTCTGTTATCCTTGGCAGAATTTATTATAGCTAAATGCTACTGCAATAATGATCTATTCAAACATCTACCATTATGGTACGTTAACTTACACAACTGTACTCCTGAGGGGTAGGGGTGAAATTAGGTTTAGTGTGTTACATACCTCAAGTAGATGTTAGTTGTGCTTGCCACCATGGCATCGATATATGAGCAAATATGTGAACACTTGTTTCTTCCAGATTTGGCATGGCAGATACACCCAATATTGCTAGCTTCATTTTCTGAGCAGGAAAAGTGTACTGATAGTCACCATCTGACCATTGGTGATGTTGGATTTATACTGTCACCAATTTTGGTTTACCCACAAAGGTGAAATTAATGTGGCATCTCAATGTTGGGATAGTGATTACTTAAATTATCTAAAATATGATTCATATAAGACCTTTGTTTAAAATATGATTCTTACCTTTGTTAAACATGTCTGTCCTAGGCAGGAACCTATTTCTTTGTCAGCATCTCTTTGCTGAAATGCATCATCAAAGATAACTGTTTAATGTATTGTGCACGCTCATGTTAGTTCATGTGAATACATCTGCATTTGTTATATTTTCTCAGTGCTCTGATATTAAAATATAGTTTCATCTTTCATCTGCCTAATTTATTTAACTTGTTTTTGTACAATATTTATTTGATATGTGTCATGTTTAGTTGATTGATATGTGTACAGACTCCTGATAACAACATTTTTGTTTTATTTCACACCATTGTAAACTTGCTGGCAGTCTCGTAATGGTGGCTAATTCAAGTTGATTCAGAGAGCTTTATGAAGAGCTTTTCAATAAGTGGTAATTCAGTTTTACTACAACTTATACATAATGTGGATTGATGAGTTGAATTTTTTGAATCTGAACTGAATCTGAATTTCTACACTGGAACAGTAATTGATCTCAGCTAGTCCAGGTCTTGGCCTTAGCGATCCTAGAACTCTCACTTTGAATGAATCGGGTGTTTAATTTCTACCATCATGTCCTGGGGAAGGAAATATATAGCTGTGGATAAGCAGCATCTATGTAGATGTGACCATGGAACAGGAAACTGTAGCCAAACTTCTCAACTGTCCAGAATTTAGCAGACATACAGGTTTTTGCCTCATATTTTTTGATCTGATTGCCATAATTTTTTTTTCTGGCAAATCGTTGAGGATTGTAATCACTGAATAATGACAGACATTTTGAGTTTCAGATTTCATATCCTTCCAAAAAATGCTTGCCAGTGTAAAATCTTTTATTTTATCAACTTTTTAAGTTTATAAGAGCAATATATACAATCAGTCCCTGATTTCTGCATTGGTCCCCTCGCCCCTGCATTATTTCTGCTTTGTCCAAAATTTTTGAGTAAAGAAATTGAGAGTTATGCCTGCAGCAGGGCCTCATAGGGGCCTGAGGAAAAGAGGGTCTGTAGTTATTTGGTATATCCAGCTTGATTGAAACTGACTTTGGCTGTGGGAGCACTAGTTATGATAAGTAAAAACAAAATAATCACAGAGGTTAAATATGTGAGAAGGAAGACAATGGCGATAGGGCCTAGATGTTAAAGAAACATACGTGAGGATCCTGGCATCAATAAGTGTCATTTGTCACTATGTGCAATAGGGAAGGGGTTTCCTATAAAGTCAAGATATTTAACAGAATCCTAAGCCATAAAACGAGGTTAGGCAGGTAAGAAACACATGATCAATTGTGGGCTCTTAAATCAAGCTGTGGAGATAAGGTTCACTGAAATAAACTAGGCACTGAGAAACTGACTGTAAGTTCGAAAAAACGTCTCAAGTAAAAAGGGAGTTTTAGACAGGGAGCATCAAGTATAATCAAAGAAGAAGCTTAGTGTCTGCTCTGCCCCTGTAAAATCTGGCTGTTAGTTCAGAGCTGCTTCCTGTACCCAATATACAGCGTTTGATTCCTTCCACCTCCACTTACCTACTGTGTGACTCTGAGCAAGTTACTTAACCAGACAGTTCTCCCAGGTTGCCCCAGAAGGGGACACTTGTGCAGTGTTCTTACCTGGTTAACAAATATATAAATTAAAAAAAAAAATCAATAGCAAGCAGAAACTATCGTCTTGTTATAAGATGGAGCAAACTTAATTTTACTAAGGGTTCCTTTCCTGTTTCTGCAATGTTATCCACAGCCTAAAGTGAAACTGTTTTTAACAAGGTAAATTAGTAAGACACAGCAGCCTTTTTCTCACATAAGATGGGAAAGCTCTGACCAAGATGAGTGCTTGTCTCAGGCATGCGTTCTATGTAAAGGGAAGGAAGGCAGAATCAAGCCAGATACTAAAGAATATAGCCCAGGCCTTAACTCTCTGTGCTGTATCAGTAGCATTTCAACTACTGCTTAATAAGCTGATACTTATCCGTTTGTTCTCAGAACATCTTTATGCCACACAATTTCTAGTCAAGCCATAATCAATAACCTTGGTTTAGAATAAAACAGCAAGACACAGTGTTCCTTCTGTTTTATGTCTGCATTTTATTTTCCTTGTCATGTCTGTGCTGTCTGTGTGGGTTTTGAAGCATTATGATGGAATTCTTTTAAGTTTGCATCAATGAAAATCATTATCACCAAATGTAAATGAGAGAAAAGATGTCCTAACCTCTCCCAATAGACAGCTTTAGGGGGTGAGAGAGAGGGAGGAAAACATTTGTTGAAGATCTCACTAATCCATTGACAGCAGGAACAAATTAAGACAGATTTATGCAATGAAACCCTTAGGGCTTTAAGTAAGGCTGAGTTTCAGATAGTTGTGCTGTGACTAAGACAAACATAACTTCTAACAAATGAAACAGCAATACTTTCCTGTGAGCTGGATGAACCTTGCTCCATCTTTAAACCTCTTTGTAGAAAAGTTGGATTGTTATCACCAGCTTGAGTCTATCAACAATTCAGTCACTCACATTCCAGCAAAATAAAATCCAAATAACTACTGCAGAGAGGGACTTCAAATAATTTTACAGTAAACAATTTAAGAAGAATCTTTGCAGTGACAAGGGTTCATCTTTATTTGTGATATAGAAGAATATTTCCAAGGACACAGGTTCATTTTGTTTACGATGTTCTCATGCTCTTTGAAAGTAAATGATTTTAAAGTCAACATTCCTTTCACTGGAATCAACATTTTTTTAATTTCCAGATGTTTTACTTTTGGGTTTGTGGTGACAGTCTCCCGTGTGTGTAATGGATGATGTAGCCAAATGGTTTGTTCTCCGTGCTCGTAGGCTATAGTGAACATACATTAATCAGATTGTTACTGTAAGGCTTCCTCGTATTCTTTTTCCAGCACCCGAGTCTTGTATAGAAATAGATATGTGCTTTGTTTATGGCTCCCATTCACCAGAATTTCGATAGAAAAATCACTGTCAGCATGTTCAGGAATCTTGTAGTTTTCTTCCAGTTTTAATGTAGAAAATGTGATAGTTGAATGGGACAATACAATTTTCATGTTACTATACAACTGCTGATGTTCATCATTAGATCACTTTGCAGTATCTTACCAAGGACTGGATGTCTGGCCAGCTTCCAAACCATTAGGGCACCTTCCACATGTCGGTATGACCATTAGTGCTTGAGGGTGAGCCAGTATAAACACAGATGTACAGGCACCAAAAATTACAATATTTTTACTGTTGAAGCAACGAACAAGTCTTGCTTTGCTGCAACTTTGTAGGTTCAATGATTGGTTATTGTTTCTTCAAAGTGGGCAGATAAGTAACTATTTAGGGGCAACCTTCCATTTTTATGACAAAAGTATTCTGTTTTTCCTAAGAATATATGTCTAAGAGAAAGGTGAAGTGTATGCATGGTCGCTAGATACCATACAAAGATCACCACACGTCTTGCCATTTTTTGTTTAGGGGAAGAACACAACACTCAGTCTTGTTCAGTTTGTTCAGCCTTTACTCATCAAACTTTAAGAAGCAGACATACTACCCTTTTGCTACATTTGAAAAATCAAAAGTTAAAAGCTCTAACCTCTAGTTTCCTCTATGGCTTTCTTCTTGCCTTAGCCTTTGGTGGACATCTCTGCTGTGACCATCTCAAAGCCCTCGGTTTGTCTGTTTGGTTTCTGTCAACTCCTCTGGCATTGCTCCTTGGGAAGCCCATAGATCTGAGAGGCAGGCACATCCTCCATGGTTGCTCATACATCCACTTTAGGAAGGGAAGAACAACTTTTGCTGTTATCGGAGTAGGGAGTAGCCATTATTTCTCTACAGAGCCATACTGAAGAAGTTGATTCCTGGGAAGATGACTGTACATCTTGAGTGCTGCCTTTCAGCTGATACTCCCAGGAAAAGGAAGCACAAACTGAGGCATACTTGCTTTAATTTTTCCCCTTCACCCAAGGGAGTGAAAGATGATTGGTTTAACTTTGGAAAAAGCTTAATTAAAGCTTTTCAGTCATTACAGTGTGAGGCTTCCCAGATTTCTAAAGGCCACCCTTACCCTCAGATTCTGATTTAGTATCTGAGGTACAGGAAATTGGCTTATTTTATGCTTCACAAGTTTCTATTCTAGAACTCTGGGTGTCTGAGTCTGAAGAAAATATTTTCTCAGATTCCCCAGCTGTAGAGTTGTCTTTTTATTACACTATTGGCAGAATGAAGGATTTGTGTAAGTGGGAACAAAAAGAAATATTTAGAGGCACACCAAAGGTGTTATGAATTTTTGTCAACCATTGGGTATTCCCCATCTTAACAGCCTTAGAGGATGCCTTCAATATAGCCAGCAGTTCTCTTGACAGCCAACCACCAGCTCCTAGGAATTCTGATAAATTGCATAAATTTCCACCAGCTAAGAAAAAATAATCCTTCAGACTACAGACTATAATAACACAAGCTGCTGTCAGTATAGCACAGAGTAGACCTGCTACTAGGTTCTCTCATCTTCAGACTTCTTTATTTTATTTATTTATTTATCGTCTGTTTACTGGGAAAGTCTGACTTGGAACGCAGTCAATTTTCAGCAGCGGCGCGGGGAGAAACACTCTAGATGCATGTCTTTGAAACATGGGAGGAAACCAGAGCACCCAGAGGAAACCCACATGAATGCAGGGAGGACATGCAGACTCCGCTCAGAAGGCACTACGGCTGAGAATTGAACGAGAGAACCTCTTCCTGTGAGGGGACAATGCTACCACTGCACCATTCTTCTTCTGCAGCCTAACTTATTCCCACCATTAGCTGCTTACCTTCCTACTAAACACACACTGCAACCTCAGATGCTTTACCCAAACAACCTCCACAAACCAGGCTACACTACATGAGTCATTCTTCTTCTAAATCAAACTGTACTTGCCATACAGCAAGGTACACCATGTAAGGGCCTTTCAGCCTTTAGTATTACTCTCTCTCAACTACTAACACCTCTTAACTCCACCTCCCCCCACCTTCCCCTGCCATGACTTTCATTACCCTACAGCATTTCTTTCATGAAATGTAATCATGTAAAATTGTAAAATGTGCATTTGTCTTAATTGTTGCTTCATCTATTAATTGCTGCTGTACATTTTTTGTTATATAGTGTTACTTTCAGTTCTGTTTTTGATATGTTCAGCTTATTGCCTCTGTTCCACCTTTTCCTTTCTTTTTTTTTTTTACTCATTTCGCCTGGGCAGTACCTGCAAATGGTTAGCTGTGATCAGTGTTACTACCCCAGTAAACAAATGTAAAATATAAAAAATGAAAAATAAAAATAAAATGAACACATACATTTCTGTTTAGAAATTATAGGGCTGATACTGCATTTTTCTCTCAAAACTGAATTCTTTGAGGAATTTCCAAGATGGCTGCACATTAAGTAACAACTTAATTCTAGCTCTCCCAGTATAAAAACAAAAACTTAGCAGAGAAAGTCAGTGGACCTAGATTGCTGGATAAATTTCAGTAATTGGCTAGTAAGTGTACTGCCTGGATGCCAGGAAAAAAAAGAAATACAGAGGACCTGAAGGAAAATCAGCTACAAAAGGGGATGAAAAACAATGACTGAGAAAAGTACTGTAGCTGTTCAGCAAAAAGCAGTGCAAGCTCCAGACATTGACTTCCAGTAACCTAGAGGAAAGTATAAAGCAACTGCACATAGACCTGATGAAAATAAATGAAACACTGGTGGAGTATATCAACTCAAACAATAAAAGGTTGGAAAAAATGGAAGAAGCTTTAAACAGATATTCAGATAAGGTGATAAAACTGCAAAACCCAGAGGCTGAAATGAATAAAAGGCTGACTGAATATGACACCGCACGAGAAGACGTTTAAAAAAATAATAGAATTAGAAGACAGAGCACATAGGGAAAACCTGAGATTTTCTACTGTACCAGAGAAGCTGGAAGGAACAGACATTATTCATTTTATGAAAGCACAAATAAGCAACTGGACTGGTATTCTACAACATGAATTAATTGAAGGGGCACATTGTGTGTCTGCTCCAAACCTGGCTATGAGAAAACAACCTAGACATTTGATAGTAAGGATGCAAACTTACCAGCAGAAGGCGTTGATTCTGACAAAACTGTGGCAGAAGGACAAAATACTAAAAGTGGGAGACAGCACAGTGTTTGTGGAGAATGACTACTCATTGTACATCAGACACAAGAGGAGTACATTTATCCCATTATTCAGGGAGTGTTGAGAAGCAGGTGTGAGATTCAAACTGCTGTACCCAGCTATCTTCAAAATATTTTTCCCTGGAGGAACAAAATCATTTTTTGATCTCTTTACCACATTCTACCTAATAAACTCTTTCTGCACTTGCTTTTAGTCCTTTTTAATTTAATTGTATTTTTTAAACTGTGTTTGGTCTAATATTGCTACATACACAAGTGCGCTAGCTTGCACTGCATGTGAATTGTTTTTACTACTGTTTTTGCTACTTTTCTGTAAAAAAAAAAAAAAAAAAACTGTAAGCCTGTTTCCTACCTTTCCTGTAACTAGTGTTCCAGATACAGATTTGCTGTATCTAGGACTGTATGTAAGCTTCTGAGCCCCCCAAGCCTTTCTGTGTTGGAGGGAAGCCTTCTAGCTTATCAGTGGGAGTGGTAAGCACTAGGTAACCTGTCTACCACATAAGGAGTAGTTCTGGCCCAGAAATTGTAGTTATTGGCCACTTGGGCAATCTCTTCCATCTCTCTCAACTTTCTGATTTGAAAGCCTGCATTTGCACTTGTTTCTGTCCTGTAAGTCGTCTAGCGCAGATAAAGATTCTTAGTTTTAGCACTTAAATTTGCTTATTCGTGCTCAGCACTTGTTCAAAACTTGTAAGCACTAAATAAGCTACTAATTACTATAGCACCCAACCTTCCTCATTACCTAGAGGAAAACAGTTTTTGTACTTACTTTTCTCACTAGCTTAGAGAAAAACAGCTCTTGTACTCACTTTTCTTACTTATCTAGAGGAAAATAGTTTTTTATTCAGGCATGTCCAAGGGCCAGCTCCCAGTGTTCTTTCCTGTCTATCTGATGAATCTGGGCATCTTGAGGCAATGTAGAAATTGCCTCATGTACACAGACAACCCTCTCCTCCTACTACCCAACACTACAACCTGTGACAGATGCACTTATCTAGCCAAACTGGAGGTAAAGCTCTCTCCAACCAAGACTGAACTTGACAGTCATGAGAAGAAGGTAAACATTTGCACCACACCACACTCATCACATTGTCTCACTAAATCTACACCACCAAAATCCACACATAGTAACACAAAAATATTCGCGGAGGCTCTCAATAACAATCTGTCTAAGCAACAGAGACCTCCAAAGCAGAAACGGAAGCAACCTCCATCTCCCAGCACAACCCAAATGACACATAGCCCACAGACTCAGTGTGCCACTCAACCACAGCCAATAAGGCAAAACAACGTACCCAAAACACTAGTTATAGGTGGCTCTCTAGTCAGGCACACTGATGTCCCACTCACCAGGCTAAACAAGGAGAAGGTTACTGTCAGCTGCCTGTCGGGTGCCAGGATCCGCCACATAACCCACACACTCAGGTCACTCCACAACAAGTACAAATATGACTTTGTCATTGTCAATGTTGGTGTGAATGACCTGAGACGTACCTCCCTGGAGTACATGAAAACAGACATGGAAGAGCTCTCCGATCTTGTAGCCCAGGCAGGTATGACCCTAGCCCTGAGTAGCATTCTGCCATCGCCCAGAATGATACTGCAGTACAAGGACAAAATGATTGACTTCAGCAATTGGCTAAGCTTCTGGTGTCATTCTAAGGGGATCCAGTATATGTCTGCTTGGGATGACATGGTCGACAGACCACAATGCTTTGCCACAGATGGCCTGCACCTGTCGCCCCTGGGATTCCGGATACTGGCTAAGGCTCTTGCTGCCCCATAGTGTATTTTTTAGGCAAGGTTCAAATAACAAATTCACCACCGTAACAGGAACAGGCAAGCAAAAATTGAAGGTAATGCTATTCAGTGCTAGAAGTCTAAATCTCAAAATGCACTCACTCGAGGCACTCCTTAAAATGGAGAACATTGATATCTTTGCAGTGACTGAGACCTGGTTCAAGGCTCCAGATAGCACCCCTGCACTACCAGGCTATAAATCATACCACACTTTTCAGCCATGTAACCTGGACCGAAACAACAAAGGTGGAGGTGTGTCCATATTCATTAAGAATATCCACACCTCCAGGATAGTTGTTCAGCATAATGCATCCGAGGTTATCCAAGTGCAACTAACTCTGGGCAAAACTGCAATCCAAATTGTAGCTTGCTACAGATCCCCCACCATGCCCCAGAATTCCCACTCCTCTTTTCTTGATGTACTGGAAAATATTAGGGTTCAACCAACCTAATAATGGGCAACTTCAACTACCCCACCATTAAAAGGGAAAACTACTCGTGTACCAATTCCTTAGCTCAACGCTTTCTGGAATTCATAAACTCCAATGCCCTGGATCAACTTATCCACACCCCCACCAGGGGCAACAATATCCTAGACCTAGTCATTACCAACATGAGTGACCAGTGTTCCACACCTGAAGTCAACTCCTCATTGGTCAGATCCGACCATAAGCTAATCACCCTTGATATCCACATCCCAACCCCCACTCCCCATTAAGGAAACCACGGTAAAAAAATTCTCCAAAGCCAACTTCATGCTCTTAAGACAGAAGTGGTGAACTTCATGACACCCATGCAGATGGACAATACAGTTACACCTGCTGAATCCTACACAAATGCACTCTATAAACACTTACACGAGTGCATGGATCGTGCTATCCCTAACAGAACCAAGACGCTGTCCTCCAAAAAAAGGAAGCCAATCTGGTGTTCCCCTGCCATAAACAAGCTGTACAACAGAAGGAAGAAACTGTTGCAAAAGAGAGTAAATTCCCATGAGTGGAGGAGCTCCCTGGTCAGTCTCAGTAAGAAGTTGAGATCCCTTATAAAATCCTCCAAAGCTAGCTACGAAAACAAAATCGCCACTAATTCTAAGGACAACCACAAAGCATTCTATAGCTATGTCAAGAATCTTGATGGCAACATCCAGATCTGCTCTGATTTACAGCACAACGGCACGAAAATTACAGAACCAACTGATATTGCCAACATCCTGGCAGATAGGTTCAGTGCTAACTTTACCCCTCCCACCCTCTAAAGGGCCCATATCTATACAGGAAGAATGCAAAGTCCCTGTAATCACAACTATGCAGGTAAAAGCTGCACTCTCTAAAGCCAAAAACACAGCATCCATGGGACCGGACAACATCCCAGGCTGGGTTTTACACGAACTTTAGAATGAACTGGCTCCCCACTTAAGCACCATGTTCAATAATAGCCTCGCATCAGGCTTTGTGCCCACTGAATGGCGCATAACAACAGTTATCCTACTCCACAAAGGGGGAGCCACCACTGATCCCGGGCACTATCGACCTATTAGCCTGACAAGCCTGGTCTGTAAGGCCATGGAACGTACCATCATGGAACTCATAAATAAAGACATTGGTAACCTCCAAACTCTGGATCTCACCCAGTTCGGGTTTGTGAAAGGCAGATTATGCCTCCTGAACCTGATTGACTTCTTTGAGGCAGTCACCAAAGCCGTAGATGAGGGTAAGGTGGTTCACACAGCCTATCTTGACTTCGCCAAAGCTTTCAACACCATCCCCCATTCTGGAATTATAGCTAAACTCACTAAACT